>NC_047070.1:6970399-7252763 GCF_902459465.1 Asterias rubens | reverse complement strand
TTTCTTTTCAGAACCACCCAAACTCATTAGAGATAGTCATTACATGGTGTTACCGCAAACCTTTCCATATCGTATTTCCACCATGCAAAGTTTCAAACCCTACCATTCATTGCTCTTTTTTAATGGGTGTGTTCAATTAGCTTCTCCGGGTCGACCCTGATCTGCCCCTGATACGTTCGATTAGCATTGAAGTAATTCCAGGGGCTCACCAGGGTCAATCCCAAGTGACCTGCTTGTGGACCGGGTCACTTGGGGCTGGCCCAAGGTGCATGACGTCACCTAGAGAGGGCGAGTGATCGTTCAATCTCTTGGTCAGGGGCGCACTCGAATGAGCACCTTGGGGTCGACACAGGGAAGCTACATGTAATCGAACGCACCCAATGTATTATAAATAAGAAATTGGTTGGGGTTGAACAAAGACAATTTTACTAGAGTGGGACTCAATCCAATGACCTCTGGACTAATGTGCCGGCGCTCTACCAACTGAGCTACTACGATCCCTATATTTCGTTGGGCCCGCGCACTACGGCCCCCATGCCCCCTTTCGATGTTGGCTCTCATAGCGCAGTCTTCGCTGCCATCAACATTGCCGTCATATTGCGAATGGGTGGCCCAAGCATTTTGGCCGGGATTGTAGACAGCCCTATGTCGGTGGTCTCCCTATTTTATCAATACCTTTGTTCAGGGGTGCCATTCAGAAGCCATACAGCCGTTAACTGCCCTGTAGCCAGGGATCACACCAAAATTACCATACAACCTGGGAAGCGGCAGCCAGGGGATCATCTTAAGGGGGATGCAACTTTTTGTTTCAGATACCAACGGTCAAAGTTACACAGATTTATGTATTATAAATCGAGAAGGACAAATTTAAACAGTTAAAAGATGGAAATTTGCATCGGGGAGAAAGAATATTAATTCTGTTTTAGCACTGTATACTCAGTACTTTCCAGAGTTCTTTGAAAAAAAAAACTCACAGGGATATTTACTCAGATTGGATTTGAACCCACAACCCTTGCAATTCTACAGCAGTGTCTTACGAACCAGACGATCGAGATATTCTTCAATATTCTATATCCCTGATGCAAATTTAACATCTCTTATATCGTTGCAGGACCCGCTGCCAAAACATAGGATTAAAACTGCCTCTAGCTACCGGGCAATCTAGGTGGTCTAGTTGGTATGACACTGCTCTAGAATTGCAAGGGTTGTGGGCTCGAATCCCACCCGAGTTTATGCCTGTTTTTTTTCTTCACAGAACTCAGGAAAGTACTGAGTATGCAGTGCTTACACACATCAGTGTATATGGGTAAAAACAAAAATGAATATAGTTTTTATATATCACATTTTACAGTAACATACCAATGCACTTTACATTAGTGCCCAGGTCATTGGCATTCAATAGATGGAAATTTGCATCAGGGATGAAGAATTTAAATTTTGGTTTTACCAATTTTGTTGTTGTTGATACAGGCAAGTAAACTAAGTAACACAGCGGCTGTTTTATCTCCGTTCAATGTCGCCTTGGCTCTCTCCATTGCACCAATTCATCGATTTGAAGAACCAGTAAGTAGTTTGTTTGTTCTATTCGTCTTCATACTTTTTCTTCTTCTTCCTTTCTAGTCCAGCCTTCATAATAAGCGAGTTAGATTTCAATAATGTCTGGTACAATGACTCAGATATTGCCTTGAGATCATATTAAGGGAATAAAAGGGTAGCGACGAGTTCTTTATCGGCCATTTAAAACCGGCAGGGTCGTTGTCGTGTGAGTAAGGCCCCAGCCGAAGGCGAGGCTGAATAAAACCGGCAGGGTCGTTGCCATGTGATAAAGGCCCAAGCCGAAAGCAAGGGCCTTTGTCACACGGCAACGACTCTGCAAGGTCTCTCCACCAATAGGAATAGCGAAACTGTCTGAGGTATTTATAAGTAATGGTTTAGTGGGCAATGTTGACATACATTTATTCATTGCATTTCAGATCTTTAACTTCTTGAAGAGTGTCATTTTGAAGAGTTTCAAGGATGCTGAGAGGCAGTCTGCATCGCACTGGATCTCAGGTAAAGCTCTTGTGTTTCTGATCAGCAGAGTGTGGGTTCAAGTCCCTCTCGTGGCACATATGCCCTTGAGCAAGATACTTTATCACGTTGTCACCATCTTGGTTATGTTCCCTGTCTCCATAACAGTAATGAATGCTAACATTCATTGCGCAAACATGGCACCAGACTATTATTTCTTCCAGCCTCAGTTTGGTTACAATGAGTTGGAATTGTAGTAAAATCAAGATGGCCACACCGTGATAAAGGTCTATGGCTTGGTCCTTAACGACCATGCAAATTTCTGGGAAATAGTACTGGCGGGAGTTACCAAATTGGGATAGTGAGAACGGTTGCTGGGGTGGCGGTGGGGTTAAAAACTCTTGGGATTTTGCTTTGGAGTTTATTTCTGGGGAAATTACTTTGTCGTGTGAAGAGGGCTTTAGGTGAAATAAGGACAACTGTGAGGGTAGAGTGTCCCTTCAGGGAACAGCGAGGACCCTAAAAAGACTCTTGAGTCATTAGGCTTTGGGGCGTAGACCAACTCAAGGAGTTACTGGAACAAAAGAAAATGTTATCTTTCTTAAATTGCATGTTGTGTTAAGATGAAGTAATAACAAAATAGGGACGAAATAGGGGACAAATGTGAAGATAGAACAGTTGCAGAATGCGGCGCTTTTGGGAACAGCGAGGATCTTGAGAAAAACCCTTGAGTTGTTAGGCAACAGGGTTTACCCTGACTTGAGGAGTTACCGGCACAATGGAAGTTGTTACCTTTCTTTTGCATTCATGTGCCAACATGACTACAACAATGATTGTAATATTTTTAACGATTGTGAATTATGTCGCAATTCAGCAGGATGCTGCGTTCATATTTTTAATTAAATAAAAGCAAAAACCATATTTTTAATTTTTTTTTAATAAAAACCAATGTTAAATCTTCCCTTGGAAGTTAAGAGGAAACATTACCAATGCAACGAGCTGTGCAGGCCACAAATTAATTGTCTGTCTGTTTTTCTTTTCCTTGCATTGATAGAAATAGCCCCAGGATCGGTAGATGTGACCGAGTTGATCTTAGATACCGTACAAAATAGGTAGGTGCTGATCATTCTAAGGCAATTATAAGATGATACTCAAGCCTACATCCTAGTGACCGATAAGGGGGATAACCCTGTCTCATCAGCCCCAGGAGTAGGTGGCAACGACCCCTGGAAAAAAACAAATTGTATCCCACACCTTGAAGTGGCGTTCAGGCCTGGGTTGTGGGTTCGAATCCTACCAAGCTAACCACTACTGATTTCACATCGACTAGAACAAGAATTGTCGTCTAGTTACTGAATCACAATTTCTTGATTTGTGCAATTCACAATCATAGACGTCAAAACTAATGTTTGTTATGAGAGAGATTGCCTGTTGCCAGCTTGGTGTTAATATCCCCTTGTTGGAGTTTGCCAAGTTCCATTGACAGGAAGAACATCTAAAACAAACAATAAGTGCTAAATTGACTTCTCTCGGGCCGGAACAGTGTTTTTAAAAGTATTGTGACCAGTCGGGCAGTTAAGGGTTAAGGGTTGTTCATGGGATAATGTGATTCAGGAATTAGTGCAACTTGGATTTACTCTAATGATAATAATGATAATAATAATAGTAAACATTTCTATGGCGCTCTACAATGAACCCAGCGCCTCACAAGAAAAAAACGAAATAACAGAAGTAGAAAACATAGCAAAAGAAAACTACTTGTTGCTCTCAGTGGGAAACAAAAAAGTTTTGAGAGACCGCTTGAAGACCAAAGTAGACACTGCTTCTCTGATGTCACAGGGCAGTTGGATGAGTGTTTTGTAATTAATCATTTGCTTTGGTTCTTGTTTAGCTCTTATGGATGGGATCATGTGACTCAAGGATTAGTTCAACTTGGCTTCACTCTGATGGATGCGTTTGGACCCAAACCTGGCCCCATGGGCAAATTAAAAGGTAGGTAATAATGAATAGTAATAAGAAGTTCTTATAAAGCACATATTACAATAACTGTCTCAATGCGCTTTACAGTAGTGCGCTGGTTATTGGGCCAATAACATCCTGTTAATCTTTCTCAGCTCCCTTGGGAGTATACAGCTCGAGCTGCCGTGGCGCTCCAAAGATAACAAGAGATAACAAATTCTTATGTAGCGCATTTCACAATAACCGTATCAATGCGCTTTACATTAGTGCCCTGGTCATAGGGCCAATAACATCCATGTAATGTTTCTCAGCTCCCTAGGGAGTATACAGCCCTGAGCTGCCTGTAAGGCGCTTGTGGCTTTTTCATACACAATATCAACCTCTACCCTCGCAGGTACCCATTTATACCCCTGTGTGAAGAGAAGCAATTATAGTAAAGTATCTTGCTCAAGGACACAAGTGTCATGACCGGGATTCGAACCCATACACAATATCAACCTCTACCCTCACATATACCCATTTATACCTGTGGGTGAAGAGAATCAATTTTAGTAAAGTTTCTTGCTCAAGGACACTAGGTGTCACGACCGGGACCTGAACCCACACTCCAAAGACTTAACCACCAGAACTTGAATTTGAAGCTCAAATTCACTCAGCCATAACACCATAGAGGTGGCCATTGAGGTGGGCTTGTGATCCCGGGGGAGGGGGATCGAAGTATGGGGCACAACAAACTAATTATAATAGTAGTCAAGACTTGTAAAGTGTACATATCCACCTAAATTAGTTCTTGAAAACCTGTGATGGGGCAGCTGAAGAAAAAATCCTGTCACCCCAGGAGTGTCGAGACTTGGGTTCAATGAGAAGAATGCATGGAACTGGATCGAAGATTCATGGACGGAGTGTAAACTTGAAGCAGTTCTGAGATATGATAATAATAAGCTATACTATTATATGATTTTTGTTTCAGAGAATCAGGCCTGCACCAATACCCCGAACCAGAGAGCCTGCTCCTTGGGCTCCCAGATCCTGGTCAGTACCTTCAAGGCACACGAGATGGTCCGTGCGGAAATACTGGAGCAACTTCTCAATCGTATCGTCACCAAAGAATCTACGCCGGTCTCGCATTACATTGGTTAGTGTTAAAGCCATTACAATAAAATTTTAAAAAGTTCACAGATTTACAAATAACTTACAGGGTTTACAGAAGGTAATGGTGAAAGACTTCTCTTAAAATATTATTCCATGAAATGTTTTACTTTTTGAGAAAACATTAAAACAATATCAATTCTCGATAGCGAGAATTACAAATTTATTTTGAACACATGTCATGACACCGCGAAACGTGCGCCGAAACAAGGGTGGATTTTCCCGTTATTTTCTCCCGACTCCAATGACCGATTGAGCCTAAATTTTCACAGGTTTGTTATTTTATATAGAAGTTGTGATAAAGGAAGTGTGGGCCTTGGACAATACTGTTTACCGAAAGTGTCCAATGGCTTTAAAACCTAACAGTGATCTAAGTTATATAATTTGTACGAATTAGTTAGTGGTCTGACATTTATACCCTATCATCAGAGTCTTTCTTAAAGGCTTTATAATGTATATTTATAAATAACTTGTTTTCAGAAATTTGAATTTTAAAATGTTAGAAACGATAACTGCAGTCAGTGCATACACAAGTTCATAGCTGACCTTAAGGTTATCTTGATTTTGAAATTTTTTTACTTTGAATTTTTTTTCTTCAAATTTTGACAAATATGGTATAAAATGAAAACAAAAATTTAAATTATCAACCAAAACCTCCCTTTGTTAGAATTGTTTTCAAGAGCGGTTACTTTTGTCACATACAATCTCTTAAAATGGTAGCCATTAAACCCCATCCCACCCACCCCATACATGTGTGCTGCTCCTAACGGCATTTGCAACCTTTTTTAAAGACAGTGGACGCCTTTGGTAATTGTCAAAGACCAGTCTTCTCACTTGGTGCATAAAATAACCAACCTGTGAAAATTGGTCTTCGAAGTTACAAGATAATAGTGGAAGAAAAATTCCTTGTCAAACGTTGCTGTGTGCTTTCATCAGATGCTTGATTTTGGGACCTCAAAATCTAATGTTGAGGTCTCAAATATCAAATTCAAAAATTTTAGTGGAAAATTACTTCTCTCTCGAAAACTACGTTACTTCAGAGGGAGCCGTTTCTCACTATACTATCAACAGCTCTCCATTGCTCGTTACTGACAATTATTTAGAGTAATTACCAATAGTGTCCACTGCCTTTAAAACTCATTCCATTCAGGTCTCCTTGCCAGCACCGTTAACTCCGCTCCTCAAATTCTCCTGGACTCACTCCCCAAGATGCGAGAGGCCTTTGACTATTTAGCTTACCTAGCTCCTTCATCCGCTGATGGGTTACTCAAAGCTGTGCAGCCACTCATGAAGCTCAACGTGTCGCTCAAAGACTCACTCCTGCTGGTCCTGAGGAAAGCTATGTTTGCTAGGTGAGATATCCCTCAAATTTCGTTTCATTTTAATTTATTCTGGTTGTTTGAAGCCAAGGAAATAATAATGTATCATCCAAATCCGACCACCAAATTTTCATTCATTTTGCCGAAAAATAGTCTTTTATTCGTCCAAATAAGATACTGGTTTTTTTTATCATGGCATGTCAAGTCGAGTGGTCATGTGTCAGCAGATTGGCATTGGGTGTGTTCGATTGTAGCTTCCCTGGGATGGCCCCACAGTGCTCACTCGGGTGAGCCCCTGACAAGAGCTAATCGGACGATCACTCACCCTCCCGTGGTGACGTCATGCACCTCGAGCCAACCCCATGTGACCCATTCCACGAGCAGGGCACTTGGGGCTGAGCCCCTGGAAAAACGTCAAATCGGGGTTGACTAGGGGAAGTTTATCGAACGCATCCATAGATAGCCATCGTATCTCTGTTGAGTGTTGGCATCTTACCTTTATGTTATCTTATTGATTTTTTGTGGAAGTAACAATTATGTCAAAATAACAACTTTAAACATTTGTAATACAAAAAATTGACAAAATCCCAACAAATTAAACTGAAAAGATTCAGGTACTTTTGTCACATTCAACCTCCAAAAATGGGAACCAAAATGTCCCCCCCCCCAACCCATCCATTTATTCTGGTTGTTTGAAGCCAAGGATGCTGAGAAAAGCATGGTTCTTGTGATGTGTTCGGAGCTGTACTAGCCAAGAACCCAATGAAGAGAAGTGACTGAGGAAGTTTCGGTTTTGGATGTTGGAGGAAAACCCCAGAGATACATTTATATTCCAGGGAAAAAACCCATTCAGTCGGGTACAGATTGAAAACCCAATCCACCTAGTGACCCCGGGTCCTAGAGATTGAACACGAGGAAGGAATATAATCTACCCAGCAAGTTTGTTTGTTTGTTTAGATGATCTTCCCGTCAAGGGAACTCGGCAAACTCCCACAAGGCGATATAAACGCCAAGCTGGCAGCAGCCAATCTCTTTCATACAAACATTGGTTTAACGTCTATGATTATGAATTGCACAAATCAAGAAGTTGCAATTCAGTAACTAGACGCCAATATTTATTGTCGTCATTGTGAAATCAGCGGTCAGCTGGGGGAATCGAACCCACAACCTTGTGATTGCAAGTCCTGTGAGTCTAACCACTTGACCACATAAGTAGATACACACATGGTGATACCGCAAACCAAACCAAGTTTACATTGATGCCTCACCGTGCAAGCCTCAAATAAACATTGTGTTGTCTTTTTGTGTTTGGTATGACAGGCAAGGAGACGCCAGGAAAATAGCAGTGTCGGGATATCTGCAAATGCTGAGACAGTTTCAGGTTTATGGGAGTCTGCCAGCGAGTCAGATGAGTCAGTCCTACATGTCTGCATCCAGTCAGGTACAATTCTTAAATAATAATAATAATAATAGTAACCGTATTTATGATGCGCCTTTTTCCAAAGGATACAAAGTGCCAGGTATTTTCTGCAAGGTGGGTGGGACGAAGTTTGAATTATGAGACCTAATCCTTAGCACCATGTAATGGTTTATTAGGTGCTGCGGTGCAATACATGTATGCTGCCAATCCAGCTGTGAATACCTGTATCATTCTTCAAAACTGATCTAGAAAACCTAATACCCCCATGGTTTATAAGCCATGGGCAACTAGTGAAATTTACTACTCGACTAGTCGTACCTCAAATAGTTGCGACTTTAACACTCTTCGCGAGTAATTTTTAATTATCAAGATGTGTTGCGGCAACAATTTTTTATGCCAAATTAATCACTAACTAGAATCATTACTGACATCTTCTGTGCACATTAGAATGGCGCCATCCAGACTAATCTGCCATCCCACAATACATTTTTTTTGGTCAACCTCTGAGTTTACTCACCCAGTGTATGAAAGAGTGGAGTTTAAAGGCAGTGGACACTATTGGTAATTGTCAGAGACTAGCCCTCACAGTTGTATCTCAACATATGCATAAAATAACAAACCTGTGAAAATTGAGCTCAATCGGTCATTGAACTTGCGAGATAATAATAAAAGAAAAAACACCCTTGTCACACGAAGTTGTGTGGGTTTAGATGGTTGATTTCGAGACCTCAAGTTCTAAATCTGAGGTCTCGAAATCAAATTTGTGGAAAATTACTTCTTTCTCGAAAACTACGGCACTTCAGAGGGAGCCGTTTCTCACGATGTTGTATACCATCAACCTCTCCCCATTACTCGTCACCAAGAAAGGTTTTATGCTAATAATTATTTTGAGTAACTACCAATAGTGTCCACTGCCTTAAACGGCAGTTAAAAAAATTAATCAGCGAAATTGATCCACACATTTTGTAGTTATTAAAAAAAGTATGAAGCTGGTCCTTCCGCCCGTGTCCCTCGACTGCTCAGAAAGTTGACAATTCTTAATGTTAAGCTGTTTATTTCTGTTTCAGACGATGGTTGACATCCATACAGGAGGAAGCCAACAGTCCAACTATGAGGCTATAGTTTGTCTTGAGATCCTCGGGAGTCTAAGACGTTGTTTCACGCAGCAAGCCGATGTCAGGTTGATCCTCTATGAGGTTTGTAGGCAGACATTCATTAGAGATTCTTTTTTTTTGCTTTGATATTACATATAATATAGGGTGCATTCGATTAGCTTCCCTGGGTCGACCCCGCGGTGCTCACTCGGGTGAGCCCCTGACAAGAGCTAATCGAACGATCACTCATCCTCTCGTGGTTTTTTTTCTTTTTTTTAATAGATTTTAATGTCTTTTGGAATGTCTTTTAACATAATTTAAAGGCAAATGTATCTCTCTTTTAATCCATTTTTTTAAATGGATTGTCTTCAAATTTATCTTTTTAAAGATTATCAATCTGCCTGTTTTATGTCAATTGATACTGAAACTTCATTTCATTGTAGTTGGACGGTTGTAATTAAATTTCTAAGGCATTCTCAGTCTTTTTTATCTTAAACTGTTCATTATTTCTTAACTTGCTTAAAGTATTAAACTCTATCTAAAGCGCCTCAGGACCCTTTTTGGGTTAAGGGTTCTATGCAAAAGCTACTGTATCAGTATTATAAATTTTTGGTTTTACCCATATGCACCGATAAGCACTGTTTAATAATAATGTTAATAGTAGTCAATATTTATCTAGCGCCTTATACACCTGAAGGGTGTCTCAAAGCGCTGAAACATACAGTATTTCCTGCAAGGTATGTAGGACTAGGTTTTTGAATTATGAGATCTAATCCTTTTACATAGCACCATGTAATGGTTTACTAGGTGCTGTGGCGCAATATGCTAATATTTTCTCTTTTCTATAAGTGCACTGGTTTCTTTTACGTGCGTTACACAACACACGGGACCAACTTCTTAACGTCCCATCCGAAGGACGAAGCAATGGTTAAGTGTCTTGCTTAAGGAAACAAGTGTCACGGCTCGAACCCGCACTCTGCTGATCAGAAACACCAGAGTTTGAATTCGGTGCTCTTAACCGCTCGGCCACTACACTTCGTACAAAAAAAAAGTACATAGTATGACAAAAAAAAGTACAGAGTATACAGCACTATTACACATCAGTGTATTTTGGTGACAACCAAAATTAATATTCTTTATCCCCGATGCAAATTTCCATCTATTAAATTAGTATTATTATTATTCTTATTATTTGCCTTGTAATAGGGTTTGTACGAGGTGCTGCAAAGGAACTCCAAACTGAAGGATACTATCATAGACATGTTGAGCAAGCAATGGATGGGTTATTATGAGCCCGATGATGATGTCAATCCACCAATCAAACTACAACGCTGTATCATGGCTCAGGGGGATCAAGTCTACATCGCAGAACCTCTGGTATGTCCAACCTCTTTGCTTCTCTAGCTGGGTTCTCTCTTTTCAAACTGTGGGGCACTCTTGAATCTTTTGAAAGTTTGGTGTTAAAGCCATTGGACACTTTCGGTAAACAGTATTGTCCAAGGCCCAAACTTTGTGTATCACAACTTATATATAAAATAACAAACCTGTGACAATTTAGGCTCAATCAGTCATCGGAAAACCCTACCTTGTTTCCGCATGTGACGCTATCGAGAATTTATATTGTTTTAATGTTTTCTCAAAAAGTAAAGCATTTCATGGAATAATATTTTAGAGAAGTCTTTCACCATTCCCTTGTGTAAACCCTGTAAATTATTTGTAAATTTGTGAACTTTTTTTTTTCTTTTCTGTACCGAAAGTGTATATTGGCTTTAACACACTGAGTTTGAAGGGTCCCCAGAGTAGTTCTTACTTGGCGTTAAATTTTGCATGCATAAATACCCTGGTTAGTTTGGCTATTCCTATTGGTAGAGAGCGCCTCACGTGGGGGTGATAAAACGAATGATAATGACCAGCTGGAGCTGTTTATAACCAGTTGTTTTCGGATAGCATTTGTACGGATTGATGCACAACCTTGTTCCCCGGGATGATTGATCTCGTCACGCCATTAGCTCATGGATACGAGGATGCATTACTACGCACACGAATGCATACCGAAAACTGTCTCACAAAAACGTACCACACATACAGAGCTCAGACGTCGGGAAACAGAGTTTACTATTTTATTACGCCTTTTAACCAAAATGGTATTTATGAACTGGAATAAAAGAGTAGTGAATTGTTCTTAAACGTTCGTTAAAAACCTTGCAGGGTCGTGGCCAAATGATTAAGGCCCGAGCTGTCGCACGGCCACCACCCTGCCAGTTTTAAAAGTCTGTTTAAAAAAACCTCGTCGCTTACCTTTTATTCCCTTATTTATAAGCTATACTTTTGGTTAGAATTTACAAAAATATTGTTGTTGGGTCATTACAAATCGTTCGTACCTTTTAACATTGTGTACTTTTCTTGATTCAGTCCCATCTACTGCAGTGTATCTGTCACTGTGTCGTGCGATGTAAGAAGTTGATGGAGCAGTCCAATGATGAAGATGAGGAGGATGAGGAGGAGGCTGAGATGCACATGAAAGAACTCTTAGACCACTTGGAGTCGGTACTTTCATCTCTCACACGACGAATGATCAAGAGTGACTTGGAAGATTTTGAGTTGGTAAGCATGTTTTGTTATTATACAAACCATATCGAATGCCCCTGATTGTTGCTTGTTTAACATATAATTGGTTTGCGGTAACACCATGTGTGTCCACTTGCCAGGTAGATTTTTTTCTTTTGAGAACTGTTTTGTTTTATATTCTCAGAAAGTAGATTTTCAGAAATTGTGAAATCTCTCAGATCTGTTGTTTTTTTAAAAAACTACTACCTGTGCGAAAGGTTGACAAATTAGCCGGGCTTGTACTTAATCTTATAGTGGATCAATGATTAACTTAAGTACTGCGGTGCAACTTCTTAATTGGAGACTTTGGAATGCTAGGTGGCAGCAGACCTACCAGGTAAATTTCTATTGTTTACGTAGCTCTGAGCATGCGCACATTACTGAGAACAATGGAATTTAACTGGTAAGTCTGCTGCCACCAAGCGTCCCAAAAGTCGCCTATTGGTCTCAATCAAGATTTTTTGTTTTTTTTACAAATTAATTTGTTTTTATAAAGATCGAATTCATGAAAACATAAAGATAAAACCATATCGAAAGCCTCTGATTGCAAAGACGGGGAATTCTAACCAAAGATTAAGTGAATAACTGTAACAAAAAAAAAAAAATTCTGAAGATTACCAATACTTAAAATTGTCTTAAAATTAAACCATCAGGATAAATCGGCCGATTTCTCTGAGACTGGCAGCGTAGGAGTGAAGAATAACATCTTTGGTATCTTAGTCCTGGGAATTTATGAGGTGCTCATGGAATACAACTTTACTAACACGGACTACAGGTAAGAATCATTGCATGACGCGTCATGGAAGTGTCATGGTATGGTTAAGACCACCGAATTCAATCTCTAGTGTTTCTGATCAGCATAGTGTGGGTTCGAATCCCCCAGCCGTGACACTTGTGTCCTTAAGCAAGACACTTAACCATTGCTTCGTCTTTTGGATGGGACGTAATATTTCATCAATTCAATAACCTATCTTTATCAAAGTTTGTACATACTCAGCGCCTTGAGTACCTTGTTTGGTAGATACGTGCGCTGTATAAGATTGCGATCTTATTATTATAAAAAAGTTTTTTTTGGCTATCTACGATACATCCTATAGAGCCGGATCCAGACTATATGGATCTGAGGCGCTAAAGGGGAGATGTTATTTAATGGACAGAATTCTACGTAGTATGTGGGCTGTGCCGAGGAGTGCTATCTTCTGGACTAAGTTGATGCTTGTGCTGCCAGGGATACACTCAATGAATTTGTCCAGTCCCCTCTTCTCTAGTCCTAGAGGTCCGATGACCCCAGGGGCCGATTGCACAAAGCAATTAAATTCATGGCAAGACAAATTTTCAATATCACCATAGAGATTTGTATTGTGACATCACACTTTACTTAGCAACTACGATTGATTTGAGACCTTTGTGAAATCGGCCCCTGGTATTGTCTGGGTCTTCATACTCCACATTCTGCCAAGAATTCATTTATTAATATTATTAAATAATATTATTACATGGTATTACCGCAAACCTTACTATAAACAATCATTCCTGTTTCTTGTATAATAGTGCAACAAGCGCAGAGCAGTTGTTGCAACTGTTCAGCAACTACCATAAACTGTCTGAGATTCTCCGTGACAAAAGCAGCCAGAAGAGCAAAGCGGGTCACAAGGCGGCACGCAGTCTACTCTCCATCAAGTTTGTCACCAAGACAATGAAGTTACTTTTCAGGTTTGCTCAAGTTCTAGTATTTGTTTCTACTTTCATCTGATTTTCGACTTCTTGAACCCTCTGACATTTTTTGGACCAAAAATCCAAACTCACATATTTCTCAAGAAATCTCATAATTTTTCTTATATACCCAGTCCGCACTGATGAAATGTCTTCAGGGTAGTCCGTTCTGTATTTATTGGAAACATAAAATCACTGGCAACTTTTTAGCCACAAATCTGAAATTTTGACCGATTGGAAACATAGCAATTTTTTAATTTTTTTTCGGGCCAAAAATCCAAACTCACAAAATTCCCAATAAATTTATAAATTTTGGTTGTATACCCAACTGGGTATACAACCAAAATTTGGTTGTATACCCAGTCTGCACTTATAAAATGTCCTCAGTAGTCCGTTCTGTATCATTTGGAACCACAAAATCAACGGAAGTTTTTTTACCCCAAATCTGAACATACTGTATGACCAAACCGGCATGGCAGATTTTTTTCATTTCAGACCAAAAATGCCAACGCACAAAATTCTCAATAAACTTAAAAATTTCAATTGTATACCCAGTTTGCACTAATAAAATGTCTTCAGTAGTCCTTTCTGTTTTTTTTTGGAACCAAAAAATCAATGGAATAATTTTGACACCAAATCTGAAAATTTGACCATATCGAGCATGGCAGATTTTTTTCATTTCGGACCAAAAATCCAAACTCACAAAATTCTCAATAAATTTAACAATTTTGGTTGTATACCCAGTCTGCACAGATAAAATGTCTTCAGTAGTCTGTTCTGTATCATTTGGAACTATAAAATTAACAGAGTTTTGTTGACCCTAAATCTGAAAATTTGACCATACCGGCATGGCAGATTTTTTTCATTTCCGACCAAAAATCCAAACTCACAAAATTCTCAATAAATTAAAAAAAAAATTTTGTATACCCAGTCTGCACAGATAAAATGTCTTCAGTAGTCTGTTCTGTATCATTTGGAACAATAAAATTACCAGATATTTCGGCAATTTGACCCCAAATCTGAAAATTTGACCATAACCGGCATGGCAGAATTTTTTCATTTCGAACCAAAAATCCAAACTCACAAAATTCTCAATAAATTAAAAAATTTCAATTGTATACCCAGTCTGCACTGATAAAATGTCTTCAGTAGTCCTTTCTGTTTTATTCGGAACCAAAAAAATCAGTGGAAAAATTTTGGCACCAAATTTGAAAACTTGACTATATCTGCATGGCAGATTTTTTTCATTTCGGACCAAAAATCCAAACTCACAAAATTCTCAATAAATTTAACAATTTCAATTGTATACCCAGTCTGCACTGATAAAATGTCTTCAGTAGTCTGTTCTGTATCATTTGGAACTATAAAATTAACAGAGTTTTGTTGACCCTAAATCTGAAAATTTGACCATACCGGCATGGCAGATTTTTTTCATTTCGGACCAAAAATCCAAACTCACAAAATTCTCAATAAATTAAAAAAAAAATTTTGTATACCCAGTCTGCACAGATAAAATGTCTTCAGTAGTCTGTTCTGTATCATTTGGAACAATAAAATTACCAGATATTTCGGCAATTTGACCCCAAATCTGAAAATTTGACCATAACCGGCATGGCAGAATTCTTTCATTTCGAACCAAAAATCCAAACTCACAAAATTCTCAATAAATTAAAAAATTTCAATTGTATACCCAGTCTGCACTGATAAAATGTCTTCAGTAGTCCTTTCTGTTTTATTCGGAACCAAAAAAATCAGTGGACAAATTTTGGCACCAAATTTGAAAATTTGACTATATCTGCATGGCAGATTTTTTTCATTTCGGACCAAAAATCCAAACTCACAAAATTCTCAATAAATTAAAAAAAATTTGGCTGTATACCCAGTCTGCACTGATAAAATGTCTTCAGTAGTCCGTTCTATTTCATTCGGAACCATAAAATCATTGGAAAATTTTTGACCCCAAATCTGAAAATTTGACCATATCGGCATGGCAGGTTTTTTTTCATTTCAAACCAAAAATCCAAACTCACAAAATTCTCAATAAATTAAAAGATTTTGGTAATACACATGGTCTGCACTGATAAAATGGTATCAGCAGTCCGTTCTGTATGATTTGAAACCATAAACTCAGCGGAAATTGTTTCACCCCAAATGTGAACATAATGGCAGATTTTTTTAATTTCGGACCAAAAAAGAAATTCACAAAATTCTTCATAAATTAAAAAATTTTGGTTGTATTCCCAGTCAGCACTGATGAAATGTCTTCAGTAGTCCGTTTTGTTGCATTCGGAACCATAAAATCACTGTTAAAGTTTTGACCCCAATTTGACCATACCGGCATGGCAGATTTTTTTTCATTTCAAACCAAAAATCCAAACTCACAAAATTCCCAAAAAATCTTACAATCTTGGTTGTATACCCAGTCTGCACTAATAAAATGTCTTCAGTAGTCTGTTCTGTTTTATTCGGAACAATAAAATCACTGGAAATTTTTGACCCCCAAATCTGAAAATTTGACAATACCGGCATGGCAGAATTTTTTTCATTTCAAGCCAAAAATCCAAACTCACAAAATTCTCAATAAATTAAAAAAGTTCAATTGTATACCCAGTCTGCACTGATAAAATGTCTTCAGTAGTCTGTTCTGTATCATTTGGAACAATAAAATCATCGGAAAAGTTTTGACCCCAAATCTGAAAATTTGACCATACCGGCATGGCAGATTTTTTTCATTTCGAACCAAAAATCCAAACTCACAAAATTCTCAATAAATCTAAAAATTAGATACCCAGTCTGCACTGAGTAGTCTGTTCTGTATCATTTGGAACCATAAAATCACTGGAAACTTTTTGACCCTAAATCTGAAAATTTGACCATACCGGCATGACAGTTTTTTTCAATTACGGACCAAAAATCCAACCTCATAAAATTCTCAATAAATTAAAAAAATTTGGTTGTATACCCAGTCTGCACTAACAAAATTTCTTCAGTAGTCTGTCTGTATCATTCTGAACCATAAAATCATTGGAAAATTTGTAACCCCAAATCTGAAAATTTGACTGGCATGGCAGATTTTTTTCACATCAAACCTAAAATTCTCAATAAATCTACAAGTTTTGGTTGTACTCGGTCCGTTCTGTAACATTTGGAACCATAAAATCACCAGAAATATTTTGACCCCAAATCTGTAAAATTGACCATACCGGCATGGCAGGTTTTTTTTCATTTCGGATCAAAAATCCTTACTCACAAATTTCTCAATAAATCTATAAAAAAATTGGTTGTAGACCTATTTTGCACTGATAAAATAATTTCAGTCCATTCTGTATAAATTGGAACCATAAAATCACCAGAAAGTATTTGACCCCAAATCTGAAAATTTGAACATACCGGCATGGCAGATTTTTTCATTTAAGACCAAAAATCCAAACTCACGAAATTCTCAATAAATCTGCAAATTTTCGTTGTAGACCTATTTTGCACTGATAGAATATCTTCTGTAGTCCACTCTGTATAATTTTGAACCATAAAATCACTGGAAAATGTTTGACCTTAAAGCTGAAATTTTGACCATACGGGCATGGCAGATTTTTTAAATTTTCAACCAAAAGTCCAAACTCACAAATTATATTTTTGTTTGTATACTTTTTCCGTAGTGAAAAAATGTCTTCAGTTATCTGGTCTGTATCATTTTGAATCATAAAATCTCAGAAAAACTGTTGACCCAAAATCTGAAAACTTGACCATGCCGGCATGGCAGGTTATTTTCATTTCGGACCAAAAATTCAAACTTACAAAATTCTCAATACATGTAAGTCTCAAAATTGTGGTTGTATACCTATCCCGCACTGATTAAATGTCTTCAATGTCTATCTGTTCTTTACTTTATGAACCATAAATTCCTCAGAATTTTGTTGACCCCAACTCGGTAAATTTGACCATGTCGTTAATGGCAATCTTTTCTTCTTTTTTTGCACCAAAAATCCAAACTCACAAAACTCATTTGGAGCCATAAAATCATGGGACAATTTAACTGACTATTTACTTGATACTGATAATTTAACCTTTTTTATTTTCTGATTAATTGACTATTTAACAGATCTTTTCATTTCTTACTGCTCATTTAAAAATTAGCAGAATACCATTCCGAGATTGCTCATTTACCCGATCTTTTAACTGATCTTTTAAAGACACTGGACACTATTGGTAAATGTCAAAGACCAGTCTTCTCACTTGGTATATCTCAACATATGCATACAATAACAAACCAGTGAAAATTTGAGCTCAATCGGTCATCGAAGTTGTGAGATAATAATGAAAGAAAAAACACCTTTGTCACATGGAATCAGATGCTTGATATCGAGACCTCGATTCTAAATCTGAGGTCTCGTAATAAATTTTGTGGAAAATTACTTCTTTCTCAATAACTAATCCAATTTAGAGGGAGCTTTTTCTCACAATGTTGTATAAAATAATAAATAATAATAATAATTAAAACTTATAAAGCGCCATCTATCTAAGACTAAACTTATTCCAGGCGCATAAAACAAACAAAAAGAGTAACAAAACAAAAACAAAAATACAAATTACGAAGCTTGGAAAGAAATAAGGGTACATTGAATAAAAATGTTACATAAACGTGTTGGCAAAAATAAATGGTTAAAAACAGGCAGAGTTTTGAAAATGTCCAGAGACGTTGTAGCTATACTATCAACAGCTCCCCATTACTCGTTACCAAGTAAGGTTTTATGCTAATAATTATTTTAAGTAATTACCAATAGTGTCCACTGCCTTTAAAGCGATCATTCAACTTATCTTTTAACCGATCTTTTAAAAACTTGTCGATTTGATGCAATAACTTCTCATTTTTTTCTACATAGCGACGATACTCCGGATCGACAGGAATGTCTGCTCATGCTACGTGAGGAATCTAACTTTGTACGGTTCATGGTGAGCATAGCATTGCAGAAGATACACCAGCTGAATGACAAAGGGGAATGTGACGGTCCAGCGGGCAACAACATGGAGAAACTGTATCTTTTCTGCTACTCAGTATCCCGGTCAGTGTCCAATTTAAGCCGAATTAACTTCAGGGCCCAATTTCATAGAGCTGCTTTAAGCACACAACTTTGCTTAACTCTTCTGTGCTAAGCAAAAATTAGCAGGATACCATTCAGAGATTGCAAATGTGATTTGGTAATTTGGCTGGTAACCTTATTCTGTTAGACATATTTTTGTTGTGCTAAGATACTTTTTGTGCTTAAGCAGCTCTATGAAATTGGGCCCTGATCTAGCTATGCAAAGTATGTGGGTTCGACTCACTCTCGAGTGATTTGCCCTTGGATTTCATTCACAGTACAGTGCTTGAAGGCAAAGTTAACCTTTGGTTTTTGGCAACAACATGGAGAAGCTATTTCAGTTCTGCTATTCAGTATCGCGATCAGTCTCCGGGATTTTAACCTCATTTGACATCTGCTCTAGCTATGCAAAGGTCACAGGTTCCAATCCAACCTGCTTCATTTGCCTGGGGATTTTGTTCACAGAGTTAAAAATACAGTGCTTAAAGGCAAGGTATACCTTTGGTTTTTGACAACAACATGTTGAAGCTCTATCAGTTCTGCTACTCAGCATCCTGATTTGACATCTGCTCTAGCAATGCAAAGGTCACAGGTTCCAATCCAACCTGCTTCATTTGCCTGGGGATTTTGTTCACAGAGTTAAATATACAGTGCTTAAAGGCAAGGTATACCTTTGGTTTTTGACAACAACATGGAGAAGCTCTATCAGTTCTGCTACTCAGCATCCTGATTTGACATCTGCTCTAGCAAGCAGAGGTCACAGGTTCCAATCCAACCAGCTTCATTTGCCTGGGGATTTTGTTCACAGAATTAAATATACAGTACTTAAAGTCAAGGTTGACAACAACATGCTGAAGCTCTATCAGTTCTGCTACTCAGCATCCTGATTTGACATCTGCTCTAGCAATGCAAAGGTCACAGGTTCCAATCCAATCTGCTTCATTTGCCTGGGGATTTTGTTCACAGAGTTAAATATACAGTGCTTAAAGGCAAGGTATACCTTTGGTTTTTGACAACAACATGGAGAAGCTCTATCAGTTCTGCTACTCAGCATCCTGATTTGACATCTGCTCTAGCAATGCAAAGGTCACAGGTTCAAATCCAACCTGCTTCATTTGCCTGGGGATTCTGTTCACAGAATTAAATATACAGTGCTTAAAGGCAAGGTGTACCTTTGGTTTTTCGCAACAACATGTTGAAGCTCTATCAGTTCTGCTACTCAGCATCCTGATTTGACATCTGCTCTAGCAATGCAAAGGTCACAGGTTCCAATCCAACCTGCTTCATTTGCCTGGGGATTTTGTTCACAGAGTTAAATATACAGTGCTTAGGCAAGGTATACCTTTGGTTTTTGGCAACATTATGTAGAAGTTCTATCAGTTCTGCTACTCAGTATTCCGGTCTGTGTACATTTTAGTCTAATTTGACATCTGCTCTAGCAATGCAAAGGTCGTGGGTTCGAATCTGACCCAAGTGATTTGCCTGGGTTTTATTTCACTGTACCAAGTATACAGTGCTTAATACACATTGGTGTAAAAAAGGGTGAACAAAAAAACAAATTATATTTTTTTATATGTAAATTTGAGTCAAATGATAGACCTAAACCTAGTATAAAATTATTTGCTTTATCTTTCCTTTTTTTTCTTTTTCTGTATGTTCAAACCCAACAGAGTTTTTCTTCATAAGTTTACAGCAGACACCTGCACACCAGCAGACAGTGGAAGGAATGAGAGGGTAAGTCAGCAACATTAAGAAAATAAAGTTTTTTTGTTTAAACATTTACTAAAAACAACAGAGGTTTCACCTGGAAGAGGAACACAAAATCTGACACAAAAGTGACCCACTAGATAGCTCAGTAAGACAAGCACCATGGTGCGTCATGGCCTAGTGGTTAAGAGGAACGGATTCAAGTTCATAGAGCTTACATGTTAGCTAAACAAATCTTTGCTTTAGTAAAAGTAGATTACCAGCCAAGACTCCACTCAATTGTTATGCTAAGTAAACAGCTGCTAAATACCAGTCACAAGGAATGTACATGTATATGGTATGGAATTTTGGCCAGTGGTAATGTGTGTAAAACAGGCAACCTATTTTCGTGCTTAAGCAATTTTTGTGCTTAAGCAGCTCTATGAAAGTGGGGTCTGGTTATACTGGTGTTTGAGACACTTGATTGCTTAGTAATTTGGAGGTAGAACTGATTGCTCTACAAGCCAGGCTTCTGATGGATGATACCCAAGCCTTTTGGTTCTGTAGAGAACTGTCTTGCTTTGGCTTCTACTACCGGGAAGTAGATTTTTGTATATCAGGAGACTTCTCAAGAACTGTCATGGTTTTTAACTACAACCTGGGCGGATGGTAGAAAATTGACCAGGACTACCACCTCAGCTTTTAGTGGATCGTTATTAACTTCACTACCGCTGTTATTAAATGATTGCTAATCCAGAGAATGTTGGTTCAAATATCGATCTAGTCAATTTTTTTTTTTTTTCAACCCCTAGCCGTGACACTTCTGTCCCTAATCACGCAGTCAACCATTGCTTCGTCCTTCGGATGGGATGTAAAGCCGTTGGTCCCATGTGTTGTGTAACGCATGTGAAAGAACCCAGTGCACTTATCGAAAAGAGAAGGGCATGCCCCGGTGTTTCTGGCTGTGGCTGCTGTATGCTCCGTAGCATCTTGTAAACCCTAACAATTGGGTCTCAGAATTTATCATTGCAATAACCTATATTTCTGAAAGTTTGTATATACTTTGCGCCTTGAATACCTTGTTTGGTAGATACATGCGCTATTTATACTTCAATATTATTATTACTAATATTATTATTTTAAAAATCAATACTGAAAATCGATAACTCTAACTGTTACTGAACGATTGATATTCTTACAGAAGAAGGCTGTGTCATCAATGTGTCTGGAAGGCCTTTCTACGTCGGTCAACATGATCTGTACCCGGTTCCCCGAGCGTATAGCTGGTTACCTGAGGTTGATTGATCCTGATCTAGAGTCGGAGGAGGGTCACGTGGACACTCTCGAAGAAGAAGAGAGAGTTCATTTACACATCAAGAAATTCCAGGTACAAATAACAGTGGCTACTTGTATAGCGAGCATATCCGTAACTCAGTGTTGCTCTAGGCGCTTTAACATATTAAGTAATTTCCTGCAAGGTATGTGGGACTACATTGAGAATTACGAGACCTATTCCTTTCACACAGCACCATGCAATGGTTTACAAGATGCTGTGGTGCAATATGCTGCTAATCACACCAGCAACACCAGGGCGTTGCCCTCAAATGCTGCCCTTGCGCTACTACACTGGTCCCCTGTCCTTCATCCACAAGGATAAAGATGATGCTTATTGGTTTATTTGTTTAAAAATGCCATCGCAGCATACCGCTGAATTGCGGCATAATTTACAATAATTAAAAATATTACATCAGTTATTAAAAAGCTTTACAATAGAAAATACATAGTGAACATTTGATAAAAAAAATCACAAAAGCATCGGCCTGCCAGATATGTACAAACAGGTTCACTTCATTTGTATACATTTAAGACCAGAAAATTAAGCAATTATATTAACATGGTTCTAGGAGTTCAGGAGCTTGGTGAGGTAGGGCAAGGGGCTGTTTTGGAATCTTTTGGTGTTGCAGTGAAACATACCAAACCGTGCTCGTTGGCGGAGTTGCATAGATGAGTTGTTTACAGAAGCAGGGAACCACCTCGAAAATCTCACAGAAGCGCTTGCCTTCTCTGCAAATTGGTGGCAGAGTCTGTTGCTTGCTTTTCAGAACCAATGATTTTATTGTGATACAATGATTTCACTGGATATATAAGCAGTCACGTAAGCTTTCTATATCTGTGTTTTGATTGGTCCTAGGTGACGTTTAACATGTGTAAAGCGCAGAGGGGAACCAGTGACACTAAGGTGAAAATGGATAAGGCAATTAAGTGGTGAATACTGTGGTACCAATGGTTGACTTGGCTTTGCATTTCCAAATGAGTCGTTCAAGTGAGTGCTTCACTGCGCATGTACGTTGCTGGTCAGTAGTCAAGTAAAATGTGCACACTCGAACTTGCTCTAAGTGGGCTATGGTTTAAGATAACTGATTGATCTTTTTTTCAGCGTCTTGTGATGGATATGCTAACATCAGACGATGGTTCGTCAACGAAGGATGCTGTACATCTCTGCAACATCATCACTCTGCTGGCTAAACAACTGCCGCCACAAGGAGCTCAAGTAAATACAAATGATTGTATTCTTTAACTTCTTTGTGTGTCTTACTTGAAAGCGTTTTGGACAACATTGGTAATTGTTAAAGAATAGTCATAACGATAATAAAGAATAATAATAACATTTCTAAAGCCTCTTTTTCCAAAGGATGCAAAGATTAATTTGAAAATGGAGCTTAAAGATGCACTGTAAATGGTGTTTGAAGCTTTGCATGGTGTGGAGAATAAGAGTAACTATAAATAGAAATATGAAGAGTAAACTTGCGGGTACAACCATGAGCAAAGTCTCTTTTGAAGGAGTGGTGGCTCTGAAAAGAGCCGATTTGGTCTTGAAGGGAAGGGTCTTCAGGAGAAATGAAGACGAGCAGAGTTTACTGTACAAAGTGTCGAGACAAAACCGGCTCTTTTCAGAGGCACCACTCCTTCAAAAGAGATTGGTTGTACCCGCAAGTTTACTATTTATATTTGTATTTATAGTTACTCTTATGTACTGTAAAGTTATATTTAGAAAAAAATAAGAATGCCTTCATCTTCATTGTTTGTGAAAATGAGACTGTAATCCATCCAGGCATTTCTATGTTACTTTTCATGATGTGTTTGTGTCTGTTTGCTCAGTTTGTACAGTTGCAAGCGTGGTTGTCAAGAGTCTGTGCTGAACAGAACATTGGTGAGTGTTTTTGTATCGTAACCCTCCTCTTTCCTCCTGCATGAATCACAAGTCATGTATTTAATTGTTAAAAGAGCCCAGGATCCAAAACTTATACACCCCCAAAAAACAGCATCGTCAGGGACTCGCAGGGCGCTCTTACAGAAACACCAGGAAACCTGTCTCTCAGCTTATCACCTGTTCACCACAACATGGAAGGAGAAACGGGGGAAGACAGAAGCTCAGTTGTACAGGTGTAGTTGCTAGGGACATCGGGGTGCTTTCAGTTGATCTTCCCAACCTAATGAGAGATAGACAAGGATGGGCAAGCATCAACATGATTCCAACCTCGGTCGACTAGAGAGAGAGACACAGTTGATGTCTGGCAAGTCTCTGAGCGACTCTGGTTCCCAGCAATCTTGGTGTTGCAGGAAATTCTGTCCCCCCGGAGACTCTGTCTCCCTCATACGGTGAACTGTGTACAAACGTCTACTGATAGCGCCCTCTTTTTTGGATCTACCTCTTTCAGTCCATGTTTATTTAGCGATATAATGATTGACTTGTCTTTGTAGACGATACCCTTCTTGCTAAGGTGTTACTAGGCTTGCTAAAACAAACTCCAGTCAAGATGTTTTTCACTAACGAAACAATGATTGCAGGGTGTCGTGTCCGAGTAGATAAGGTCACCGAACTCGAGCTCTAGTGTTTCTGTTCAGCAGAGTGTGGGTTCGAGTCCCTGTCTTGACACTTGTGTGCCTGAGCAAGACACTTAACTATAATTGCTTCTCTCCACCTAGGGGTAATTGGGTACCTGTGACAGCAGAGTATGGTTCTTGTGATTGATTTAGCGTAGTGGCGCATATTTGTTGCAAAGGCTGTATACTCAGGGAGCTGAGATGGTTTGAAGAATTGATTAAATGGCTTAGCGACCAGGGGTGATAATGTTGGAAAGCCGGTTATCATTAATGTTATTGTTATTATTATTGTTATAATTTGTCTTTGCAGAAGATACAAGTCTTGCTAAGGTGTTACTGGGCTTGCTGTTCACTTTGACGCAGCAATTCCAAAGTACAGCTACTCTGATACTTGAAGTGGCTCAGGATACACACAGTCAAATCGGAGATACTGATGAGGTAATATTTTGCTGTCCAGGGCCCTGTTTCGAAAAGCTGTTAAGCAGATAATGCTGTTTAGCAAATTTCATTGTTCATGTTGTTAGGCAAACACTTTGGAAAACAAAACAAGTTTCACAAAATTCTCAACAAAACTCAAACTGTGGCTAAAATACCAAGTCCACACTGATAAAATGTCTGTGGTAGTCCATTCTGCATCATTTGAAACCATAAAATCACCCTCAAAATGTTAACCCAAATCTGAAATTTTTACCATGCCGGCATGTCAATTTTTTTGATATTGGACCAAAAACCTAATTTCTCAAATATCTCAACATTTCTCAAACATTGGCTAAAATACTAAGTCCACTCTAACACAATGTCTGTAGTAGTGTGTTTTGCATCATTTGAAACCATAAAATCACCCAACAATTTTCTACCCCAAATCTGAACTTTTCAACATGCTGGCATGTCAGTTCAGTTGGTAGAGCATTGGCACGTTAATCTGGAGGTCATAGGTTTCAAATCTCATCCCAGTTAAGTATTTATCTTTGTTCACCCCAAACTTGAAAGTCGGTTGTGGATTTATTACTTGTCATTTGATAATCCTAAGTTTATTCTCTTGAACGTTTTTATCACTTTTTCATTGTTCAGGACGTTGAAGTGGTACCTAGCACAAACTATGCCATTGTCAATGCAAAGACAGCTGCACCAACAGTTCTGGTAAGACACTTTAGTTTTTTCACTTCATGAATAACAATGCTTTGCTCATAGGTAATGAGTTGGGTGTGTCTGTGAACAGGATGAACTTGCTACAAACAGACCCATTCTGTTTGCATGGATAAGGTCTGTAAGCACACATACACGTACATCCAAATGACATCCATCCGCACCATGTCTATAGCACATCGGTAGTATGATCCAACTATGGCAATTCCGTTCGTAGCGTGTCCTTCTTGTTTTAAGTATGTTGCCACTTTGTCTAATTGCAGGACAGGATGGTCACTCGAAGACTTTGAGCAGGCTCAAAGTCCTTGCGCACCATCCCGATCAAACAGTTTGATCCTGTCCATGACATAAACTGACCATAAAAAGTTGCTTCAACGTTCACTTTGTTTGCAGACAGTTTAGGCCAATTCGGCTACATTTTTCAGAGCGTAGTGAGAGCGAGTTCAGTGTGATAGGGTATTACAGATTGATCAGTCAGTTCTTGCTACACACGTCTAACTTTCTTAACTCCTTATGTTTTTTTTATTGTAGTTGCTGCTTATGAGTCAGATTGACAAATTCCTGGAAGAGACTGAGTGGGTCTTGAATCGAATGAAAGCAGACATTGGCAAGGAAACAGACGAAGGTACGTTCAAATCAAATTTGTCAAAACGTCCAAAATCCTCCAAAATCGTATTCAGGAAGTTGTCCCTAGGCCTGTATGCTTAGTTTTTGAAAGGGCAAGGTAGACAAGGCATTTTCTTTTATGTAAAGGGCAGGCAACCTATGAGGAATTTGTTCATTTCTACTTGAGCATTTAAAGGCACCAAGGCAATGGCCAGGGTGCATCCACGCAGGCCCTTTGTTGGTGTAGTGATTTAGTGTCTATTTAATTTTACTGTTTTCCTTTCAGAGTTTTAAAAAATACAGAGTTAAGCGAGCCTGATGGTTCTACACTTACTGACAAAATTGTATTTGTTCACCACCTGTATATCGCCCTCCTATCAACCTCTTTTTTTTCTTTTCTTTTTCTTGAAGTTCCATTAAATCTCTCGTAAAATGGATTCACTGTGCACATTCCCATTTTTTGTCTCTTTTTTTATTTAGAGACAGAAGGGGGCGGGTTAACCCAACGTGAAGATGGTGAGAAAATCATATGCAGCAGATTGGGCATGCTGGTCAATGCATTTCATGAGTTGGTGCAAACAGCTGTGCCAGTGGGTCCGTGTGTTGACGCAACCCTCAAAGCGATCACCAGACTATTTACGACCGTCACTTTACTCTGTAAATATGTGAGTTATGAAAGTTGCAGTTTGTAATGAATTGGACATGAAGAATATCTAGGCCCAATTTCACAGAGCTGCTAAGCACAAAACATTTGCTTAGCATGAAATTTCTTCCTTGTCAAAAACAGGATTACCAACCAAATTTCAATTTGTTGCGTATTGCTTGTTACTGGTACTCAGCTGTTGTTTTCTCATCCTGAAAATCACATGGAAATTTGGTTGGTAATTTTGTTTTTATCAAGGAAGAAATTTCATGCTAAGCAAATTTTTGTGCTAAGCAGCTTTATGAAGTTGGGTGATTCAGCAGGTAGACACACTCACATCAGGGATGTGATAGGCTCTTGAGAAAAAAAAACTTAACTTTGAGCGCAAAGCACAAAAAACTTGCAAGCCTAAAAACCAATATTAACATTTATTTTAAGTTTTACAAGCTCTACTCTGCAATCTGGATGTTATTGTAAATGGTTTTTATTTACATTTTTTTTTTATTTGATCTTTTTTGTCCTACAAAAAGTACATAGACCCTTAAAGAAAATATTATATTTGGGTCCTCCTCTGATAAAAAGCCCTGTCTGTGAGCACAGGCCTTCTGGATCTGCCAGCTCCAAGTCTTTTTCTCTGGCTGGGCCGAAGGAATGGAACAAATTACCTAAACTCATCAGGGAATCATCTTCAACTGCAATCTTCAAGAAAAACCTCAAAACCTACTTTTTCAGTCAGTCTCGTCATTAATCCTTTGTTTTGTACATGTATTTCTTGCCTCTTTGTAATGTTCTGTTATTGTACAGTGCTTGTTAAAGTTGCGTTATAATAAACTTTATTATTATGATATTAGGTAAATGTGTTTGTCTATATTTTTCTGGCAGTATCTGGCTTTGTACACTCAGCAAGCTGGTCACCTCTCATCAAGATTTGAGAAGCTGATTAAGCTCCTAGCCACTCGCCTTACTCAGAAGGTATACAGTATGATCACCTTCATTCAGGTAAGTGGGTACTAGGCGTATACAGGGGAGTGGGGACTTTAAGGGTGTCGTGGCTGAGCGGATAAGAGCACCGAACTCAAGCTCTGGTTTTTCTGTTTAGCAGAGTGTGGGTTTGATTCCCGGTCGCTCCTAGCCACTCACCTTACTCAGAAGGTATACAGTATGATCACCTTCATTCAGGTAGTGGGTACTAGGCGTACATACGTAGGGAAATGGGGCTGTAAGAGTGTCAGGGCTGAGCGAATAAGAGCACCGAACTCGAGCTCTGTTGTTTCTGTTTAGCAGAGTGTGGGTTTGATTCCTGGTTGCTCCTAGCCACTCGCCTTACTCAGAAGGTATACAGTATGATCACCTTCATTCAGGTAGTGGGTAGGAGTGGGGACTTTTACACAATGGAAAAAGGTAAAATAGTAGAACAACAATACGAAGTCCCCACAACCCTGTGTGCAAAAGTGCATGTGTTGTTGAGGCCTAGTGATTTTGTATTTACTCCTGGAATTTCAGCATTTTTGGGCAAGGCCGTAGACATTTCAAAGGGTACCAAAAGGGCACAATGGCCATGGAGGAAAAGTGCACAGCAAAAGTGGCAAAGATATTGGCTCATTTGCACTTGCAAGGGGCATCATGGACACTTGAAGGACATTGACGGCAGTGGTCATCACGGTCGCCGAGAAATTCTAGGCCAATTTATCTTTGAAAAGATAGGTCTGGGGTGTTTTTGAATGGTAGGATGGGTAGTGTGGGTCTGAACAATGATAATACATAGTTCTTGTACATCCATTGGGCATCTCAAAGCACTCAGTATTTTGTCCTGCAATTTTCGGCCTCGTTGAGTATGGGATGCAGAAGCGCCATTGATAACTTATAATAACTCTCACTCCTATGTACATTGATGTATTTTCAGACATCACAGAGCGAGAGGCTCAATGCTCCAGCGAAAGCGGGTAAAGCCAAGGAGAAGAAGAGAGGAGAGGGAGATGGTAGCGGGACGTCAGGAAAAGCCAAAATTGTCATGAAGGAGACCCGGGCCATCCCAAATCTCATCTACGCTATTGAACAATGTGAACAGTTCCTCATTCGACTGTCCAAAAAGTCAAAGGTCAGTGTATGTTGTTTAGATATTTTATGCGGTGACACCAAGTAGATAAAATCTATTTTGAGTGATGGTGTCTCTGAGAAGAACTGGGCCGGATTTCATGGCTCTGCTTATCGCCAAATTCTGCGCTTACGATCACCACTCTCTGCTTACGTGCAAGTGCCTCATTTCTGTGGTAGCTGTGTAAGGGTAGAATTCCTGGTGAGTATGCACAAGCCAAAATTCCCGCTAACCTGTGAAATTCGCTTGACGTAGGCACAGAATCCCCCACTTCCGCAAGCTCTGATTCTTTGCTTATGGTAAGCAGAGCCATGATATTGGGCCCTGGATGACTCATGAATCGTGTGTTCACACGGTCACCAAGATCGTAGAAGAAAGAGAGGGAACCATCCAGTTGCTCTTTGACTTGATGCTTCTCTCGAAGGTTACCATTCTTGAGGGAGCGTGTAAAGTTGATCGACCAATGGCTTAATAAACTGTCACGCTTTAACCAATTCAAGTGTACCCCCTTGAACCAATTCAAGGGGGTATTAGCAAACAAGGCACGCTTGCAAGAAAAATGGTGCGGTGAGCTCGATCACCCCTGGGAATGAGCACAAACTCTCAGCCAATGACAGGGCCCAATTTCATAGAGCTGCTTAACTGTATTGTAAGCAAATTTTTGTGCTTACTGTAGCAGATGAATTTGCTTTAAAGCATAAGCATTTTTCACAAGTTACTAGGTTAGCATAGGCACTTTTCACATAGGAAGAAAAATGGGCAGCCATCTTGCGCGTTCACCATTGATTTACATTTAAACGTCTCTAATTTGTATACAGTAATTGCCTTTTCATCTGCTTACGGTTAGCAGCGCTATGAAACGGAAACTGCACAGTAAGCGCAATGTTGGGTGTTAAGCAGCTATATGAAATTGGGTCCTATTTTATAGTGCTGTTTAGCAGAAAATACGGCTTAAAATACTGCTTTAAATTTCTTTACTGAGCCAAAAATGAGTGGGACACCAATCGCAACAATGTAAATATCATGGAATGTTGGCTGGTAACCTTATTTTAGTTAGAAAGATTTTCCTGTGCTTATTAGGTTGTTGTGCTTACAGGCTTTATGAAATTAGGCCCTGGTCTTCATTGGCCTCAGTGAGGGTGTTGTTTCACCGTATGCGAGGGCAGCAGTCCATTTCACCAAACTCTTCCTAACTTAAGATTAATCTTAGGACGGGTTCAGTTCCGTATCAAAATATGTAGGACGCATTGAACCCATCCTAATGTAAGTTAGGACGGGTTACTCATCCTAACTCGAGTTAGGATTAAACCTAGCGCTTTGTGAAATCGGCTGCAGGCCTGTTACTTCATGGAGGCAACTTCATGCCCCCCCCCCCCCCCCCCCCCCCCCGGTCATTGCCTTGGTGGCACTGAAATGCTCCAGTAGAAATTTACAATTTCTTTTAGGCATGATTGGGTGCCCTTTAACCAGGGGTGCCCTTCCCCGTTCTCAAACAAAGCATACAGACCCGCAAGGGTTTTATTTCAATAAGTAAATAATCTTGAGTGGTTCTGTTTTTTCTCTAGGTGGATTTAATGGAACATATTAAGCTCAGTACATCTCGAGATTTCCGCATCAATACCGAAGCATTAAGAGAAGTCCAGGACAAGGCATCCTCTGATGAAGTAAGTTTATAAACCGTTCTTTCATAATAGTAGTAGTGTCTTGTTATATAGCGTTCATATCCGTCACTCAGTGACGCTGAAGGCACTTTAACATACTGTGTTTTCCTGCAAGGTATGTGAGACTACGTTTGAACTATGGGATCTACTCCATTTACATAGCAAGGTAATGGTTTACAAGATGCTGTGGTGCAATATGCTGCCAATCCAGCCAGGAACACCGGGGCGAACCCCTTCTCTTTTCAATAAGTGCACTGGGTTCTTTCATGTGCGTTACACAACACACGGGACCAACGGCTACCTAATTAAGGATTTTTCTTCCTGTAAATTATTGGTTCCTGATTTTCGGCAATATCTCAAGAACAAGATAATGGAATTTGAACATGTTAGTTTTATTGTGTTCATCTACATTTATGTAGGATTAAAACAATCGACTACATGTAGTTCCAAATACCAAAGGTATACTTTGCCTTAAAGACACTGGACACTATTGGTAATTGTCAAAGACTAGTCTTCTCACTTGGTGCATCTCAACAAACACATAAACTAACAAACCTGTGAAAATTTGAGCTCAATCGGTCGTTGAAGTTGCAAGATAATAATGAAAGAAGAAACACCCTTGTCACACAAAGTTGTGTGCTTTCAGATGCTTTATTTCAAGACCTCAAATAATAAATCCGAGGCCTCAAAATCAAATTTGTGGAAAATCACTTCTTTCTCGAAAACTACGTTACTTCAGAGGGAGCCGTATATATCACAGTGTATTATACTATCAACAGCCCCATTACTCGTTACCAAGTAAGGTTTTATGCTAATAATTATTTTTGAGTAATTACCAATAGTGTACACTGCCTTTAAAGGAAACTTGAAATAAAAATGCCCCCAATTGTGCCCCCCTCCTAATATCGTACCTAGTTTTGCCGCTGTGGAAAGGCCAGGTTACAGTTATTTAATCGGGAAAGTTTATCTGACCAAGAACACTCAACTGGTCATGGAAAAAAATCTAGTACCAAAAGTTCAAATCTTAGTCATAAAAGCAAAAGTGGAGTTGGGTTTCCCATTTTTCCATGGAAAAAAAGTTTGTAAACATCAGTTCTCAAGGAAATGATTTTCCTCAAAAATGATCAAAACAAGAATAGAAACCAATCTGAAAATAATATTAAAGCCCTCGATAAAAACATTCTGTTTGTATCTTAGAATTTATAGGTTGTGAAACTGAATTGTTTCTGGGAAAATTCCACTTCTAATCATCGATACCAATCACTCATGAGTCATTTTTAAAGGTAAAGAATACCCTTTTTATTTTTTAACTGCTTGATTGTTTTAATCCGATAAAAATGTAGATGTATACTAGAAACTTATCTGTGAAAATAAAATCCGGAGTGAATATGTCTAGATAGAATAATCCCTAATAGTAACACACAATCTGAGAAGCCTTACTGCAGTAACGCTTCTCAGATTCAAATTTGAGGGCATTTAAAACTGATATCTTTTTACTTAATCACCTTTCTTCAAAGTGAAATGTTTCTAAAAGTGCTTTGTACTAACAAAAGCTGCTGTAGGCTTCCAACACCAATTTTTGTTATTGCCATTAATTTTAAGAGTGATTCACAAACAAATACATGTACCTTCGCTTTAATAATTATTTTCAGGCTGAATACCTGTGACAGTTTCGTATTTGATTTGTTTGTTTTTGTTTTGATGTCAGAGTTACTCTATAACATGATATTTCTAGAGTAGCGTGGTCGAAAGTGCAATAAAATTTCAGTGGAATGGTAAACAATGTTGTGGATCCTTGAAAAGGGGCACAGGGCGAGTCAAAATAAAGTTGACCGAGCTTTATGATTTAAAGCCTTTATACACTTTCGGTACAGAAAAAAAAAAAAAAAAAAAGTTCACAGATTTACAAATAATTTACAGGGTATACAGAAGGTAATGGTGAAAGACTTCTCTTGAAATATTGTTCCATGAAATGCTTTACTTTTTGAGAAAACATTCAATCAATATCAATTCTCGATAGCGAGAATTACGGATTTATTTTCAACACATGTCATGACACAGCGAAACGCGTGGAAACAAGAGTGGGTTTTATAGGATTTGAGCCATTGCATGGTGAGGTATCAATGTATATTTGGTTTGTGGTAACACCATGTGTGTATCTACTTGCCAGGTAGAGTTGTTCTTAGGGAACTGTCTTGCTTTATTCTACTGCGGTGGAGTAGATAATCGGAGGTTCGGGAGACTTCTCAGGGTTTTCCCGTTATTTTCTCCCGACTCCGATGACCGATTGAGCCTAAATTTTTACAGGTTTGTTATTTTATATATAAGTTGTGATACACAAAGTGTGGGACTTGGACATTACTGTTTACCAGAGTGTATAATGGCTTTAAAAAACAAAACAGCAACTGACATTCAAAACCCCTGTGAAGCTCATAATAAACAAGCATTCTGTCCTGCTTATCTGGAAAAAAGAATGAAACAAATTAATTATTTCTCAGAGAACTTATGCCTGTTTTATTAAAGCACTCATGTTTGTAGCTGTCCATGGAATGTTAATGCTCGACTTTGATGTGAATTTTAGTACACAAGCTATAATGCTTACTTTACATTTGTTTTGTCAAGTATTCCGCGATCAGCTTACAAAATGAGTACTTTTTATTAAAATAGGCATAAATCCTCTTAGAAATGATCAATTTCTTTCATTCTTTTATTCTAAGAAGCAGGATAGAGTACCTTTAAAATACATGCTTTACTGAAGTTTTGACTGTCATTTGTTTGTTTTGAAAAACATCACCAATCCCAGTCAACTTCTTTTTGACTCGCCCTGTAGATAGATGCCAGTTCAAGTGCTCGAAGCTGTTGGCATACAATGTATATACATGTGTACAATAGATGTTGCCGAAGTTTGCCAAGAAATAGTTGTTGATGAGACGTGGATAAAAAATGCTAAAACAAAAAACGGGAACTTCTTTAGGTCAAAACCAGAAGATACCTGTCGTGGCCGAGCGGATAAGAGCACCTGATGTTTCGATTAAGCAAAGTGTGGGTTCAAGGACCGATCGTGACACTTGTGTCCTCAAGCAAGATACTTGACCATTGCTGCGTCCATTCGTGTAAAGCCCTTGGTCCTGTGTGTTGTGTAGTGCAAAACCAGTGCACTTATTGAAAAGAGAAGGGGTTCGCCCATGTGCTCCTGGTTTGATTGGCAGCATACTACACCACAACACCTTGTAGACTTCATTGTGCTATGCGAAGAAATAGGTCTCCATCTTCAATCGTAGCTCTACACACCTTGCAGGAATCAAATACTGGGCGCTTCAAAGCGCCCATCGGGTGTGATAAAGAGCTCAAAAAATAACTCAATTTTAAAACTATACACCGATGTGTGTTGAGCACTCGGTACTGGCCTACACAGGGTGCGTTCAATTAGCCCTGGGTCGAACCCCGGTCTGCCCCGGGTGCGTTCGATTAGCCCTGGGTCGACCCCGGTCTGCCCCCAGTATGTTTGAATACCTTTGGCGTCACTCCAGGGGCTCACCCGGGTCAGCCCCAAGTGCCCTGCTTGTGGCACAGGTCACTTGGGGCTGGCCCCAGGTGCATGACATCACCAAGAGAGCGGTGAGTGATAGTTCGTTTAGCTCTTGTCAGATGCTCACCCAGGTGAGCACCGCTGGGTCGACACAGGCAAGCTATTCGAATGCCCCCTCAGTAAATTGCCCCAGCCCTAGTAAAAACAAATTGTTCACTTTTTTGTTCTTTCAGGAGAGCTCCTCATCAGATGATGAAAGTCAACCGCCTTCCAAACGTAGTAAGACTGGCCACTCACCAAGGAAAACACCAAGCAAGAGATGAACCTCCACTCACACAATTCAGTTGGTGTTTTCAAATTTTTGACACATTTTTAAAGTTTGATCTCATTCTTTGATTTCCAAAAATACAAAAGTACCATGGATCAAGTGAACATAAAAAAGGCGTCAGTAGCACTTACTACTGCATCGTTTAAGAGGAATAAGACGCTTTACAATATTTGGCCCGAATTTGATGGGCTCTATCTGATTTGATTCTACCCCCAATCCCCCCCTCCCCTCCACAACCAACAACAAATTATCCTGTGTCAAAGAGAAAATGATTACCTCTGCAAGATTCTGGACCCATTTTGGATAGTAAAAATGCAGTTCAACTTTTAAAACAAATTTAGTAAAAAGGCTTGAGCTACCCCCTTGCGATCTTTCCATTTTTGGCAAAACCTGGGTTGACACCTTGTGATTTCTTTAAATTTTTGACCTTTCAATTTTTGACCTAAATTTATAGTAATGTTGTGTACCAATCAAAATTCGCTAAGTACACAAGGCTCTAGCCTTGACCACACTTTAGCAATTTTGCTTGACAATTTGCACAAGGCTATAGCCTTGTGTACTTAGCAACTTTGCTTGAAAATTTGAACAAGGCGAATTTATACAAGGCTATATATATAGCCTTGTGTACTTAGCAATTTTGCTTGAAAATTTGTACAAGGCTATATAGCCTTGTGTATTTAGCAACTTTGCTTGAAAATTTGCCTTGTGTACTAAGCAATTTTGCTAAGATTTGTACAAGGCTATAGCCTTGTGTACTTAGCAATTTTGCTTGAAAATTTGTACGAGGCTATAGCCTTGTGACCTTGGCAATTTTGCTTGAAAATTTGCACAAGGCTTATATATAGCCTTGTGTATTTAGCAATTTTGCTTGAAAATTTGTACAAGGCTATAGCCTTGTGTACTTAGCAATTTTGCCTGAAAATTTGAACAAGGCTATAGCCTTGTGTATTTAGCAATTTTGCTTGAAAATTTGTACAAGGCTATAGCCTTGTGTACTTAGCAATTTTGCTAAGATTTGTACAAGGCTATAGCCTTGTGTATTTAGCAATTTTGCTTGAAAATTTGTACAAGGCTATAGCCTTGTGTACTTAGCAATTTTGCTAAGATTTGTACAAGGCTATAGCCTTGTGTACTTAGCAATTTTGCTTGAAAATTTGTACAAGGCGAATTTATACAAGGCTATATAGCCTTGTGTACTAAGCAATTTTGCTTGAAAATTTGTACAAGGCTATAGCCTTGTGTACTTAGCAATTTTGCTAAGATTTGTACAAGGCTATAAGCCTTGTGTACTTAGCAATTTTGCTTGAAAATTTGTACAAGGCTATATAGCCTTGTGTACTTAGCAACTTTGCTTGAACATTTATACAAGGCTATAGCCTTGTGTACTTGGCAGCTTTGCTTGAAAATTTGAACAAGGCTATAGCCTTGTGTATTTAGCAATTTTGCTTGAAAATTTGTACAAGGCTATAGCCTTGTGTACTTAGCAATTTTGCTAAGATTTGTACAAGGCTATAGCCTTGTGTACTAAGCAATTTTGCTTGAAAATTTGTACAAGGCGAACTTATACAAGGCTATATAGCCTTGTGTACTTAGCAATTTTGCTTGAAAATTTGTACAAGGCGAATTTATACAAGGCTATATAGCCTTGTGTACTTAGCAATTTTGCTTGAAAATTTGTACAAGGCTATAGCCTTGTGTACTAAGCAATTTTGCTTGAAAATTTGAACAAGGCTATAGCCTTGTGTATTTAGCAATTTTGCTTGAAAATTTGTACAAGGCATTGTGTACTTAGCCTTGTGTACTTAGCAAAATTTGCACAAGGCTATAGCCTTGTGTACTTAGCAATTTTGCTAAGATTTGTACAAGGCTATAGCCTTGTGTACTAAGCAACTTTGCTTGAAAACTTGCACAAGGCTATAGCCTTGTGTACTTAGCAATTTTGCTTGAAAATTTGAACAAGGCTATAGCCTTGTGTATTTAGCAATTTTGCTTGAAAATTTGTACAAGGCTATAGCCTTGTATACTTAGCAATTTTGCTAAGATTTGTACAAGGCTATAGCCTTGTGTACTAAGCAATTTTGCTTGAAAATTTGCACAAGGCTATAGCCTTGTGTACTTAGCAATTTTGCTTGAAAATTTGTACAAGGCTATAGCCTTGTATACTTAGCAATTTTGCTAAGATTTGTACAAGGCTATAAGCCTTGTGTACTTAGCAATTTTGCTTGAAAATTTGTACAAGGCTATATAGCCTTGTGTACTTATCAATTTTGCTTGAAAATTTGCACAAGGCTATAGCCTTGTGTACTTAGCAATTTTGCTTGAAAATTTGAACAAGGCTATGTACAAGGCGAATTTATACAAGGCTATATAGCCTTGTGTACTTAGCAATTTTGCTTGAAAATTTGTACAAGGCTATAGCCTTGTGTACTTAGCAATTTTGCTAAGATTTGTACAAGGCTATAAGCCTTGTGTACTTAGCAATTTTGCTTGAAAATTTGTACAAGGCTATATAGCCTTGTGTACTTAGCAATTTTGCTTGAAAATTTGAACAAGGCTATAGCCTTGTGTATTTAACAATTTTGCTTGAAAATTTGTACAAGGCTATAGCCTTGTGTACTAAGCAATTTTGCTAAGATTTGTACAAGGCTATAGCCTTGTGTACTAAGCAATTTTGCTTGAAAATTTGCACAAGGCTATAGCCTTGTGTACTTAGCAATTTTGCTTGAAAATTTGTACAAGGCGAATTTATACAAGGCTATATAGCCTTGTGTATTTAGCAATTTTGCTTGAAAATTTGTACAAGGCTATATAAGCCTTGTGTATTTAGCAATTTTGCTTGAAAATTTATACAAGGCTATAAGCCTTGTGTACTTGGCAATTTTGCTTGAAAATTTTTACAAGGCAATATATAGCCTTGTGACCTTGGCAATTTTGCTTGAAAATTTGTACAAGGCGAATTTATACAAGGCTATATAGCCTTGTGTACTTAGCAATTTTGCTTGAAAATTTGCACAAGGCCTTTTGAACTCAGCAATTTTGCTTGAAAATTTGCACAAGGCATTGTGTACTTAGCCTTGTGTACTTAGCAATTTTGCTTGAAAATTTATACAAGGCTATAGCCTTGTGTACTTTAGCAATTTTGCATGAAAATTTGTACAAGGCCTTGTGTACTTGGCAATTTTACTTGAAAAATTTGCACAAGGCCTTGTGTACTTAGCAATTTTGCTTGAAAATTTGTACAAGGCTTGTGTACTAAGCAATTTTGCCTGAAAAATATAGCCTTGTGTACTTTTCCTGAAAATGTGTATCAAAATAAATACATAAATTACACTGTTTCAGTTCCTTACAGTTCCTGTCGCATTTTAAAGGCAACCAGTTTCAGGTAATCTTTAAACATGCTAAAAGCACAAAAATTCAGATAATAATTTTATTATTATTTTTGGTCGGGATAGTTAGGGGTGTGGTTAGTCGGAATGAACTGAAAAGGTGTTCGTGTTGCATGCAGTGCAGTTGGTTGCCTCCAAGTTATGGCCATGTATGTTGTTAAATAAATCAATGTTAATCTATATGGAAAGGTTTGCAATAACACCATGTAATGACTTTATCTAAATTAGTTGGGGTGGTTCTGAAAAAACAAAAACGTCGGTTTCAACTCGATGTTTAGATCAGTATGCTCTGATTGTCTTCTGGAGAAAGCTTTTCAGAGCCACCCCAATTCATTAAGACATGTAAGAGATTGTCTTTACATGGTGTTACCGCAAACCTTTCCATATCATATTTCCACCATGCAAAGTTTCAAATCCTACCTAATGTTAATCTTAATCTAATAAATAGCTGAACAAATTAGTTAGTGGCTTTCTATTTTGTCTTATTGCTGCATAGCACTTGTCTGTTCATTCAACTACTGTACATATAATACATCACTTAAAATTATGTAATTTTTGTTATCGTACAATTACTTTGTTATATGGTCAATATACAACGACTTACAATGTTTCAGCCCTACTTACAAACCCCGTATTAAGCGCTACATAAATGCATGTTATTATTATTATTAACCTATTGAATTCAGTTCTGGTTTAATAAAAACTTGCACCAATAAAACATTTTGATGAATGTAATATTCTAGTATGTATTTTAATTACTGTTTACACATGTTCAGAGTTTATGAGACAAATACTGTGACTCTAAACTTTGAGCGCAGAATTTGTTATTATTTGGGTGGGAAGAACAAGCATCTTTCTGAAGCTCCCTGAAACTTCTTAATGAGGATACTTCATAAACGTCTTGGCAAAATCAACCTTAACCTAAATACTTAGCTGTCAAAGTTGCAAACAATAGCATTTGAAAACCTCCAGATCACACAGATTGCTCTGACCCATTTAATGACGCCATTTTGAAGGGCAAAAAAAAATGTTTAAATACAAATTGCCTCTGAAATGGTAGACGCAGAGGGGCATTTCCTGTCATGGCAGGGTCAGTACCTACGGTGTATAACAAAAATTGGGAATTCCCTAAATGCAAAACCCACAGCGTGATATCTAAGATTACTAAGCCATTTTGAAGGGCAAAATGTTAAATAATAAATTGCCCCCTTAAAATGGTGTGTACAGACTTTCATTTCGTGTTGTGCATTGGTCAATACACACGTCACAAAACAAAAAAAGGGAATTCCCCGAACGTGGGCCCTCAGCGTGTGATATCAGAGGGTCCAAACTTCAAGTTAACTATTAAAGTAATGAAAAGAAAAGAAAACAAATACATTGTTATCAGAGTTTGATCGCACTTCTTGATAAAAAAAAAAACATTCCAAAGAAAAAAAATAGTTAAGCTCGGTACCCGGATCTCAGATCAGGTAATTATTTGCATATCAAATTAGCTGCTTACAGCCGCTCCATACAAATGAAGTATCTACTTGACGTTTATGGTAATATTATACGCATTTACATTGTATGTACATCATGTACAAGCTTTATCTTTACAGTTTTACGTCTGTACTACCTGACTGTAGCAACATAATATTTACAAAACAACGCCAGATGGTGAAATATTGGCCCGATGTACAAACATTGATTCCATTATTAGGTTTAAGATTTAACGACGCACTTATTTATCATTTAATTCATCCATTTTGTTTGTTACCCAGTACATCTTGTCTTTGTATTCTGTTGTGTTTTTCTCAGAAGCGCTTAGGGACATGTTTGATTTCTATGTGTTATGCGCTTATATAAGAATGGGTAATTATTATTATTATCACATGTACGTATGTCTGCACAGGTAATTTGAGCAAAAGTGACGTCATTAGTGCAGAGTTCTATTGAATGGTGCCTTCCGGCTTCACCAGGGCCTAATTTAATAGAGCTGCTGGAGCAGAACAAACAATTGCTGAAAAGTATTCTACTAACAGGTGACTTTAGCACAAATTTACAGGAGACCAGTCAAAAATGTACATTGAAATGTACATGTATGTACTTTGGCTAGTAACTTTTATCTGATTCATAAAGCAAAATGTTGCCGTGGTTAGCTAGTTTTTGTGTTTTTAAAAGCAGCTCTGTAAAATTGGGCTCTAGTATGAAGTTAAAGATGTAACAGAGCTACTACACAAGGAACACCGGTTCTTTAAGTGTCCCACATTTGTAGAATCCCTAAAATTCTTTTTTTGCTTTTTTGCAAAATGGAACCCGTTTACATGTATTTGAATAAATGTTCACAGTTTGGTTGGCTAATGTTTATTGAAAACTACAGGGTGGGATTGAATGCGACTCTTCTAAAAACACCCATTTCCTTTTTTATATATTACTGTACTCTTTAAAATACATGCGTTTTACCCGAAAGTCTATTGTACAACTACATTCACTATGACACTGGACACATTAGGTAATTGTCAAAGACCAGTATTCTCTCTTGGGGTATCTCGAAATTATATGCAAAAAAATAACAAAGCTGTGTAAATTGGAACTCAATCGAATTGGTTGTCGAAGTTGAGAGAGAATAATGGCGTACAAGTTGTGTGCTTTCAGATGCCTTGAATCCGAGACCTCAGCTTCGAGTGAAAAATTACCTTTCTCAAAAACTACGTTGCTTCAGGAGGGAGCCGTTTCTCACAATGTTTTGTACTACGACTCTACATTGCTTGTTACCAATTAAGTTTTATGCTAACAATTATTTTGAGTAATTACCAATAGTGTCCAGTGTCTTAGTGTAAAACTCTAGTCAATAAATATTTTATGTTCAATTTGTAAACAAACTTTGATTTATGGTCAACAGTTTTTTCGTGTACATGTTAATATTTTTTACAGAATTAAAAAGCAAAGAAAAATAAAGTCTGACAAAATATCAGAAATGATGTTCACTGAATCACTGAGATCACTTGGTTGCATTTTTTAGATGACGCCGAAAATTTGTACTCAAATAAATGTCGAAGACTGGAAAAAATAATTCCTAATAAAAAAAACGCAATCTGAGAAACAACTGACAGTAACGCCTCAGATTCAAATTTTTGAGGCATAAAAACTATATCTTTTTACACTTATAACCACATTACTGTGTTTTTTTCTAAAAATGCTTTATACATCAAAAGCTGCTGTATGCTTCTAACCAATAGTTTTTTGCCATTAATTTTAAGGATTACGAAACGTATACCTTCCAGTGACGTCAGCACAAGAAAAGGCTTGCTAACATGATGTTACCGCACACCTCTCAATGTAGAAACAACAGTTTTTTTAAAAAACTACTGGTCAAGGTATATTTCTATAAATATCAATTTAAAACAATCGCTGTGTCAACGATGAATCAAAAGTGCTCGAGTTTGTCGAATACAAAATCTGCACAAAGAGTTGCTAGATATATGTTGTTCATTTTGTGTATTTGTAACAAAAAAGTGTACCCATGATCGTGGCTGTGTACTGAAAACTCTTCTGCAAACAAAATAGATTACATGTATAAATACAAGCAACTTTGTTTCTTGCAGGAAAAAAAAAGCAATCTTCTTTACAGCTAAAATTTCACACAGTGTTTATCATTTTCATATAACATGTAGCACAAAAAAAGGGAGGGAAAAGTAAAATCAGCTTACTTTATTTGACTCTTGGTTTGTATTTCTTTCTCTTTTGCGGCGGTGGGTCAAAAGACAGTTGGGTCTTCGTCAGAGTGAGCGGATTGATTTTGTATTTGTGAATTTCATGGTATCTGACAAAGCAACCCGATCGACAGAGGTTTAACCCACATGTGAAGCAGCCAAACTGGGTGTCCCGTCGGCGACCGCTGACAGTTCTTGTGTTGTCGTCGATGCACAGGCGACAATTGCGACCTCTTCCGGGGAACTTGACCAGACAGTGTTCCTCGTCTAAATCCGTGTCGCCAAAGTGCGGTTGAGGCTGCAGTAGATCATCAGGTCCTGAGGTCTCCTCCAAGAGATTATGTTGGTTCATGACCAACTGATAGGCGGGTGGTACAGGCGTTGAGACCTTGGAGTGCTGCATGCTGGACGTACTCTGTACTTGGATGTCATTCTTACAGTCAGCTTCTCCAAACTGGGGATGCTCTTTACTTGCCGGACCGAGGATCAACTGTGAAGCTACTTCCATGGCAAACTCTGAACGCGAGAAGTGTTTCAGGGTGGTTGCTGTCCACATAACGTAGGCATTGTCGATGCATACGTCGATAAGAAGCCATACCAGTCGCTTCCACCATGTGTTAGTCATGTCTCGCAAGACAGAACTTTGGGATAGAAGCAGTCGTGGTAGCGTTTTGTTGGTTAGGGACATGTGCTTACTTATTGCCGCTGGGCACAGCACCGTCTCAATGGCATGCTGTCCTGTTGTTGCGTTGCGTATTTTCTGAGTCACAGGCTGCATGAAACAGTTATAAAGTGTCGACAGACACCGTTTGACCTTCTTCCCCCGCCATACTGTTGCTGTTACCTGGTTGTGCTGGACTGACTTAGAAGTGCCTGTTTTCAGATCCTGATCAGGATTGAGAATGCCATTAGGCCAGTTGGAAGAGTTGGTGGTGATGTGGATATTGTGATCGTCAATGCACTGACAAGCCATAGTGGGGGAGATATATAAGTTATCCGCGTACACACAGTGAGCTTTACCCTCCAGGCTCTTGACAAGGCTGTTGACTGCGTGCTTGTACGTCACATTCGGGTTGATCAATCCGGAGGTCGGATTGCGATACCACTGGACGTTGCTGATATACCCCGTGATGGCATCTTGCAATACCAAAAGCTTCCAGCCGTTTGTCCTGCGACCCATCTTGTGATCAACGATTCCTGTGAGTTCTCGCATGACCACGTCTTGGTGTGGGTTGTACAGGTTGATGCAGGAGCTCTTGACGTATTCCAGGAGACTAGTGCTGACCTTGTACAGGGGGTCGCGGCTGCACGCTTCGTCTCGCCGCTCAAGGTTGGCTATCTTCTCCGGATCTTTCCATGGATTACTGAGACAGAAATAATGCATGATCCTGTCGAAGCGTTCGACACTGATACTGGACTCGGCTACGACTGAACTGCCAAGGTTTTCCTGCGTGGACCAGTAATCTCTGGGATCGGGTAGAGCATGAATGGCCATGGTGATACAGATGCCGATGAACACTCGGATCTCCTGTTTGAAATCGACCGGCTCCCACGTTTCGTCACACCATTCCCACCACTCCCGACCCAGGTCTCTCTTCTTCTCCTGGTAGTACTCGGCGAAGTTATTGGTCTCTATTTGAGCCTGCTTGTAAAGGTCCTCCGGAAAGAACAGGTGAAAGAAATCCACTGCTTGGGCGGGTCCGCAGGTTTTGAAATTGGAAAAGTTGGGGCCCTCTTCTGCGGAGAATATCATCGGGACGTTGTTTGTGACTGCCTGCTCTGTCCATGTGACCTGTTGGTCAAGGTCATCAACATAGGGGTGGGTTGTGTCGCTGCTTTCATCTTCTGAGTCCGACTCCTCGTCATACTTGAACAGATCATCCAAATATCCTACAAACAAAAAACAATAAAAAAAAGACTGAATATGAATCAGTTGAACTTTGTCATTTTTAATACAATGAAACCACGGATGCCTCATTTAGCGAAGTCAATCACCCCGAGGAACTCTTTAAACAAATGTTGCGACATAATAATAACTATAATAATATTTATTATTTGAAAATGTCTTCCATATCACAGACATCACACATGGCTGTTAAATTAAAATCATTTAAAATACATGTGTACAAACAAAATAAACAATTTTACACAGAAACAAGTTTTTTAAACATTAAAAATCAACAGTTATGTTATGAAAAGTAATCTTAAAAAGGTAAGTTTTCAGATAAGACTTAACCAATTTAAACGTATCGGTTCATTGAATTGCTGCTGGCAGCCTGTTCCACATACGAAGGGCATACATGTTTATTGAGAATGAAAAAACACCATTTAACATTTAGTTTTGGCTACTGGCTGGTTAAAATGTTTTGGGAACTTTTTGTACTAAACAAAACACAATGTCCACAGATTTGCATTAAACTTACACCGTTTGAAGATGTTGATAGTAGAAAGCACACCTTAAAATATCACTCGCTGAGGTGCTAGTTTTTGAGAAATGGGTAAAACAATCTCACAACACTACATTTTCCATGCTAAAACAATGTTCATCTCCTGAGAAGAAAATTGTTTCTGTGACTTGTTTTACTAGCTTCTCAAAAAGTACAGCAACTCAGCAAGTAATATTTTTAGAGAAGCATTCTACATTGTACCATCATTATAATCAAACTGTGTAAGTTTAATGTTACTCTGTGGACATTAAGTTTTATGTTACTACAAAGAGTACCCAGACCCTTTAAATATCCCACAGATTTTAATAATTCACTAAAATAACCCGGGGCTATTCCCAGGAGAATCTTGTCAACAAGGCACAAAATATCTGCCTTGCCGACATGGTCAAATTTTCAGATTCGGGGTCAAAAACTTTTATGGATCCAAATGATACAGAACAGTTTACTGGAGACATTTTATCAGTGCAGACTGGGTATACAACCAAAATGTTTTGATTGATTGGGAAATTTATTGAGAATTTTGTGAGTTTGGATTTTTGGTCCGAAATGAAAAAAATCTGCCATGCCAGTATAGTCAAATTTTCAGATTTGGGGTCAAAACATTTCCGGTGATTTATTGTTCCAAATGATACAGAACAGACTACTGAAGACATTTCATCAGTTGGGTATATAGGTATACAACTTAAATGTTCAGATTTATTGAGAATTTTGTGAGTTGGGATTTTTGGTCCAAAATTTTAAAAATCTCCCATGCCGGCATGGTCAAATTTTCGGGGGTCAAAAGTTTTCCCGTGATTTTATGGTTCCAAAAGATACAGAACAAACAACTGACAACACATTATCACAAATCATACAGAACGGACTACTGAAGACATTTTATCAGTGCGGAAAAGGTATACAACCAAAATTTTTAGATTTTCTGAGAATTTCATGAGTTTTTGGTCAAAATTTAAAATTATCCATGCCATGCTGACATGGTCAAATTTTCAGATTTGGGGTCAAGAGTTTTCTCCTGATTTTATGGTTCCAAAAGATACAGAACGAATAACTGATGACATTTAATCGGTGCGGAAGGGTATACAACCAAACATTTTCATTGGATTTTGGTCCGAAATGAAAAAAAACCTGGGCACCCTGAAGGGTATAGACAAACAAAAAATTTGAGATTTAAAAAAAAATCTTCCATGCCGGCATGGTCAAATTTCATATTTCGGGTCGAAACATTTTTGGTGATTTTATGGTTGCAAATGATACAGAATGGACTCCTGTAGAAATTTCATAAGTGACAACCAAAATTTGTTGATTTATTGAGAATTTTGTAAGTTTGGATTTTTGGTCTGAAATGCTGGTATGGTCAAATTTTCAGATTTGGGGTCAACAAAAATTCCTGTGATTTTTTGGTTCGAATTGACATTTCATCAGTGCGGAAGGGGTGTACAAAAAAATTTTTTTTGAGATTTTCCCAAAATTTGTTAGTTTGGATTTTTTCTTCAAAAAAAAAAAAATCGGCAATGCCGGCATGGTCAAATTTTCAGATTCTTTGTTTCTGAATCATACAGAACAGACTACTGAAGACATTTTATCAGTGGGGAATACAACTTTAATTTTCAAATTTATTGAGAATTTGGCGAGTTTGGATTTTTGGTCAACAAAAACAAAATAATAATAAATCTGCCATGCAGGCATGGTCAAATTTTCAGATTTGGGGTCAAAAATTTCTGATGATGTTTCGGCTCCAATTAATACAGAACGGACTACTGAAGACATTTTATCAGTGCTGAAAGGGTATACCACCAAAAGTTTGAGATTTTCTGAGAATTTTGTGAGTTTGGAATTTTGGTGAAATATTTAAAAAAAATCTGCCAAGTGCCGGCAAGGTCAAATTTTCAGGTTTGGGGTCAAACAAAAATTGTGATTTTATGGTTCCAAAAGATACAGAAAGAATAACTGAAGATATTTTATCAGTGAAGTAGGGGTAAAACAACCAAAATGTTGAGATTTTCTGAGAATTTTGTGAGTTTGGATTTTTGGTCCAAAATAACAAAAATCTGCCATGCCGGCGTAGAGCTTATGTCGAAAGATTGGAGACTATTCAAAAGCATGCTCTTAAAAATATTTTGAACTGAAATACAGGTTATTTGCACTCATTTAGTGTAACTTATTGTCACTCCATAAACGCAGAAGAGTCCTTTGTATCAGCTTTGCAAAAAAGGATTCTGGCGTGCTCTGTCAGTGGTTTAACCCAAGCCAAGAGTTGTGTGCAGTATCAGTTAAGAAACAGTAGTTAAAGGCAGTGGACACTACTGGTAATTACTCAAAATAGTTATTAGCATAAAACCTTTCTTGGTGACAAGAAATGGGAAAGGTTGATAGTATAAAACAATGTGAGAAACGGCTCCCTCTGAAGTGCCGTAGTTTTCGAGAAAGAAGTAATTGTCCACGAATTTGATTTCGAGACCTCAGATTTAGACTTTGAGGTCACAAACTCAAGCATCTGAAAGCACACAACTTCGTGTAACCAGGGTGTTTTTCTTTCATTATTATCTCGCAACTTCGATGACCAACTGAGCTCAAGTTTTCACAGGTTTGTTCTTTGTGCATACAAATGTATGTTGAGATACACCAAGTGAGAAGACTGTCTTTGACCATTACCAATAGTGTCCACTGGCACTGTCTTTAACAATCGTTAAAGGCACTGGACACTATTGGTAATCACTAAAAATAATTATTAGCATAAAAACTAACTTGGTAACAAGCAATTATTATTATTATTATTATTTATTCAGCCATTTCGACAATACATGACAATACAAAAAATACTTCCAGATGGGCTAGGAGAAACAAAAGCAAAATAATTACTGTGGTCCATAGACCTGCCTCCCCACATCTGGTTGTAATACCAGTAATAAAACGAGTAATAAAATATGTATTAAGCAATTTATGTGCAAAAAGACAGGAAAGTTAATTATAAATAAAACATGTCTATGTACATCAAAAGTTGGCAACTAAAATACAAAATAATATAAAGCATGGACTATGTGAGATTAGAACCAGTTTTAGGAGTGTGACATTTGAGTATCAAATATTGTGAGAAACGGCTCCTTCTGAAATGACCTAGTTTTTGAGTAATTTCTCATTCAAATATTAACATACCTCAGCTGAAGCCTTTTATTGAATGCATCTGAAAGCACCCAAAGTATAAGCACAGTCTAATGATAATGAAAGTTGTGTAACAAGGGTGTTTTTTCTTTCATTATTCTCTTGCAACATTGATGACTAACTGATGAGTCAAAATTTTCCCAAGGTTTTTTATTTCATGCATTGGGATACACCAAAGGCCTTTTCACACGAGGAAAATAAGCAGGGGATCCTTGGTCTTAAGAACACAACGTTGTTTAATCCACATTGTGTTGAAAGGTACCTCTGCTTAAATAGGCACGGGTCCCTGGTCTTTTTAAGACCGAGGTCCAGACCTCCGTCTTAAAAACACAACGTTGTGAAAATTATACCACGATCGTCCGTGTGTGCTGTGTGAAGGGACATTGCTTGTGTAACGAAGGACCCTGGTGTGGCTGGAGCTACATGTACCACGCATGCGCGCAAGAAGAAACACATGGTGCAAGAAAATCTAGATGTTCGACCCCGTTATATGATAACGTTAAACCTTTGACTGGTTTATGAGAACGTGTGTGAACGACTCCTTCAAGAGAGCAAGTTTTCAATGTTTTCTGAGCATGAGATTGTTGAGATATGTTTTAAAAAATTCTCTCTCGAAAATCAATTTGATTTTCCCTTGTTTTTAAAATGAAATTCCAGCATAGTCCTAGGAGTAGGCCTACATAGCATTCGTTCGATAAGTTTCATGATCGACCATAGAACGACACATGGGCAACAAAATGTGTGCCAGATTTATGACAACATTCATCGATAAGAATCTGCACTCCCAAGTTCATTTTCTGTCATTGGAATTTGGTGGTCGGAGCATGAGTGAATGTTTCGAGCAACACAACTACCAGTCATTCTTCGTCCAAAACAAAATCTTTTTGCCGATTCACGACAGTGCAGGAAAATGATTGGTACATACGTTGGCGATGCGGATATCAGTGAAATGGACAAGAAAACAATGTTGACCTTTAGCACCACAAAAGGCGAATGTTCTGAGACACAGGACGTTGGTTTCTGCGCCGTGTGAAAGGTCCTGTTTGAGTTTGACCAACGTCCTTGGTCAAGACAACTGGAGACCAAGGACCCTAGTTTGACTTTGTGGTGTGAAAAGGGCTCAAGTGACAATGCTTGTCTTTGACAACTACCAAACATGTTTGGTGCCTGCAAGTGCAAAACAAATAGCACACAAAAATAGTCTGATCAATACCTTACTTTGTCAGTATTTTGAACCAAGTACACCTGTACAATGTATAGGCCTAACTGTTTCTTTTTTAAATGTGGGCTTTTTTTTTTTTTTTTTTAAGACACTAGACACTAATGGTTATTATTAAAGACCAGTCTTCTCACTTGCTGTATCTTAACATATGCATAAAATAACAAACCTGTGAAAATTTGAGCACAATCGGTCATCGAAGTTGTGAGATAATAATGAAAGAAAAAACACCCTTGTCACATTAAGCTGTGTGCTTTCAGATGCTTGATTTCGAGACCTCAAATTCTAAATCTGAGGTTTCAAAAAAAAATTTGTGTAAAATTACTGCTAACTGTGTTACTTCAGAAGGAGCCATTTCTCACAATGTATTATACTATATCAACAGCTCCCCATCCCCATTGCTCGTTACCAAGTACGGTTTTATGCTAATAATTATTCTGAGTAATTACCAATAGTGTCCACTGCCTTTTAAGTCCGCATCTAGTACCTTGATGTATTGTATGCAGGCCAGATACTTCACGGAGGCAACGAAGGCGATTGCCTCCGTGTCCCCTGGTCACTGCCTTGGTGCCCTTAAAATGCTCCAATACAAATTTGCAATTTCATCATAGGGTGCCCTTAACCAAGAAGAAAATGCCTTGGTGCCCTTGCCCTTTCAAAAACGAAGCATACAGGCCTGTGTATGTAATTTTGCCTCTGTGCTACAAATACATTGTTTTATTAAAGGCAAAGAAAACTATTGGTAATTACTCAAAATAATTATTAGCATAAAACCTTAGGTAACGAGTAATTGAGAGCTGTTTCTATTGTCTGAAATTTTAAACCCTAACTTTTGTTTTTTAATATTACTTTACTTTTTTATTTTAGTGATAGGATGGTTATTAAAGGCACTGTACACGTTAGGTAATTGTCAAAGACCCGTGTTCTTACTTGGTGTATCCCATCATAAGCATAAAATAACAAGCCTGTGAACATTTGGGCTAAATTGGTCATCGAAGTTTCGAGAAAATGATGACAGAAAAAAACACCCTTGTTGGACGAACTTGTGTGCTTTCGGATAGAAATAAAAGACTTCCAGCTAGAAGTCTTTTAATATTTAAGTGAGAAATTACATCTTTCTCAAAAACTAGTTAACTTCAAAGAGAGTCGTTTCTCACAATGTTTTGTTTTATACTATCAATGCTCATTACCAAGTCAGTTTTTAAGTACATTTGTTTTGAGTAATCACCAAACGTGTACCTTCCCTTTAATTTTACTTTTTTGTTATTTACTTGTATTTAAACTTAGGTAGGTAGGTCCTCTAATTTTTTTTTTTTTTACCAACTCCGTTTCAACTGTACTGTTACAGATGAGAGCCACTCCTGAGAGCTTAAAGCCAAAGCCTTTGTGAAAAACCCTAATAAGAGTTACAATGTCAAGTCACAAACAAACAATTTTGCGCTGCCACTTTGTGAAATGATTTTATAGCTGAAACTTTTACACAGGTCGACTTTGTTTAGGGGCCACTCTGTAAGGAAGAGGCGACTTTGAGAGGGGTAAGTTTGCAAGTGAGGGGCGACTTTGATGGGGGAGCGAGTTGACTGGGGTCCAATCCATGTTAAGCTCTAACAAACCATGGAGGCAGGTGGAACATAATCTGGTGGTCTATACTGTATTAGCATCTACATGTAGAATACTAGAATAGCATCATACTATCACAGCACTGTGTGTGGGAGTAGATGTCCTTACAAATTTTAAAGTCACTTGGAAATATAATTTGTTTTTCTTCAAACATTAGAGTATGTTTCTAAACAAGAACATAATTTTTTTTTAGTGATTGTTTTTAACAATTTATATGTTAAAGAAAAAAAAAAATTGTGTGGGGGTGACTCCGCCTACCCCTTTTGTGACGTCAATCGAAGCAGACTTTGCTTCGATCGAACTTTGCATCGATCGAATCAAACATCAAACACACAGACATGCAAGCACATTCAAGTCCTAGTCGTGAATTTTTTGAGTTTGTACGTTTCGAAAAAAGTGTTTTTTTCCGGCAATGTCGACCAGGTGTATTGCTGCTGGATGCAGCAAACCAACTAAAGATGGGGTCAGTTTGCAAGTCTTTTCCAGCGCTGTGCAGCAAACACTTCGAGCTGTCGTGCTTCGAGAGTCCGGAATACACTACACATTTTGACACGAAGAAGAAAGTTCTTTTCTAAAACATGACGTCATCCCAACAATTTGTCCAGCTAGTGGGAAAGTCGAAGAAGGTACCTGAAAGACGTAACAAACCTAAAGGAGCATTTGCCTAACGTGAAAAAAATCAGGTATTGTTTCAACTTTGAGGGCATGGTTTTAGCTTGCGCCAAGCGTCACTATCTTGTGTTGACCCTGTATGCGATTCATCGCGCCTCGGTTGACGTAACAAACAGTGCCCTCTCGGGTCGGGTTTATTTTCAAATTTGTAAGTAACATGGAAACTAATTTTTTTAAACCTTAGTTAAATGTTTATTCATATTCCACTCATCAAAACACATATTTTAGTGACAATTAAGCTTTATTTTGACAAAATACCACTTCCAGGTGACTTTAATGATGCTGAACAAGCTTTGACAAATGAAGTAGCAGAATAGAACTTCGACCAACTTTTAAAGAATGAGGTTGGTTTTTTAGCATAGAAAAAGGACTTTTGTCTATGGTTTTAGAGAGTTAGCATACTATCGCAGCACTGTGTGGGGGAGTAGATGTCTAATTAACAATGCTAAAACAAGCTTTGAGTTTGACACGGGAAGTAGCAGAATAGAATGTAGAACTATAAAAACTTTTGCAGAAATGAGGTTGCTTTAAAGCCATTACACACTTTCGGAACAGAAAAAAAAGAAAAAGTTCACAGATTTACAAATAACTTACAGGGTTTACAGAAGGTATAAATGGTGAAAGACTTCTCTTGAAATATTATTCCATGAAATGCTTTACTTTTCGAGAAAACATTAAAACAATTATAAATTCTCGTTGTCAAGAATTACGGATTTATTTTAAACACATGTCATGACATGGCGAAACGTGCGGAAACAAGGGTGGGTTTTCCCAGTTATTTTCTCCCGACTCCGATGACTGATTGAGCCTAAATTTTCACAGAACTGTTATTTTTTATATCAGTTGTGATAGACGAAGTGTGGGCCTTTGGACAATACTAGGTTTACCGAAAGTGTCCAATGGCTTTAAGAGTTAGCATATCACAGCACTGTGTGTGTGAGTAGTCTGTATAACAAATGTTAACAATGCTAAACAAGCTGCTAAACCAGCTTTGACAAGTAAAGTAGCAGAATAGAACTTTTATAGAACTATACAAGAAATGAGGTTAACTTGGTTTTAGAGAGTTAGCATTTTTGCATAAATAATAACAGCACTGTGTGTGGGAGTAGATGTCTGTATAAAATAATACCTTTCAACAATGCTAAACAAGCTTTGAGTTGACAAGTGGAGTAGCAGAAAAGAACTTAAAACTATATAATAACTTTTGAAGAAATGAGGGGTTGGTTTTAGAGAGTTAATTAAGCACACAATCACAGCACTGGGTGTGGGAGTAGATCATAGATGTCTACTCTAAACAATAAATATCAACAATTGCTAAACAAGCTTTGACAAGTGAAGTAAGTTCCAGAATAGTACTCGACCCCCCCCCCCTCCACTAAAGGCCCCATGTCCGACCTGTGTTTACATTACAATGTAAATTTACATCTGGGGTTTGTACAAATTGTAGACCCCGGTCAATCTGCCCTCCCTAACGTCTTGGCTACATTGCAAAGCTGGATGTCAGATGTAACCAAAGGTTGCATACAAAATATTCACGAAATTATAGGTTTATACGGTTCTTCTCTTCCTTTTGTTATTTTTAACAAGAACTTTTATTTACCTTGCTGAAATGACGAGTCCGATACGTTAGATGACTCCAAGTTGGCTGCATTTATATCGCTGGATGCCGAGCTACGCTCCAAATACGTAAACCCTCTGCCTACAATCCCCACAGGCACAGCGGTTCCATCAGCTACCGATACTGCAGTAGTACTAGTAGTAGGTTGATGTACGTGTACGTTTACGGCACCGACGCCATTTTCTGCTGCAGATCTATACAGCGGTGCGGGATCTTGCTGTCTGCTGCTGACGTTGTCGAAGATGTATGGTTGTGGTTCAAGCTTGACCGTAATACGTGCTTCGTTTAATGCCATTTTTAATGGACGAAAGAGTTCGGGAACTAATTATACGTTACTACGAACGTAAACAGGTTTAGTAGGTTTGAGAAACATGAGTCATTGCAGCAAATAAACGAATTTCTCGTAAAAAAACAAACAAGGTTTCATACGTTGCTCAGCTCCACACAGGTCGTGAAAGGATGGACGAACACAGCTCCAACGACGCACGTATAGTATTAGTAGTGTACGTAGCGCTTAGTAGGCCGTATAGCATGAGCACACTGCACACGCGCTATCGGGATGAAAGCAGTCAGTGTATTAAAAAAACGTAACGACACGCTAAACGAACACATGACGTCACTAACTAGCAAAACCCAACAACACGGAATAATTACGTGTTTGGGGCGACTGTGGGTGGCTGTGTTAATTTATTTGAATCGTGTTTATGCCTTAAAATGGAGCTGGTTGCAATTTTACGAACTCGGGGTTATTATCGTAATTCTGATTCATGGATTACGAGTCCATTTTAGAGGGAAGAAGGACCCAGTTTATGGTCCGCGGAAACCAGTGCACGATGGCCTACGCCCGCTTTGGTTTTTGGAATCGAATTGAATTGAATTAAATTGCTTTAATAATACAAACATAAACTATTTTATATACCTGATAAATAAAGCAATTCAATTCAATTCAATTAAAACAAAACGAACTGTGTGAAATTTGAACCGTTCGATTGTTTTTAAGCCTATATAAATGTATATTGTGTTATTTTTAAAAACGATGGTCGCCATTTTGTATTCCTCCATAATCACAAAAAGTAATTGTTTTCGTACGCCCCATTTTACCGTACGTTCATTGTAAAATTACACCTGACACAAACTCTTTATACACAACATAGATGTTTGGTTTTTTTGGTTACCACTGAGGCAACCGGTGCTTAATGTTCAATTATTGGACCAATATGCCATCCTAACAATAATAATAACCCGTTCTTATATAGCACTTTTCACAACCGGAGGGCGTCCCAAATACCCCTGACTTGGCCTTAAATCACTCCTTATCCCATCTCAGCACCCTGGTGGGGAGTATATTTGCAGCCTTCCACATTAATATGCGCTACTCGGCTAAATCAATCACAAGAACCATCTCTGCCCTCACAGGTATCCATATACCCCTGGGTGGAGAGAAGCAATTATAGTTAAGTGTCTTGCGCATGCTCAGGGACACAAGTGTCACGACCAGGACTTGAACCCACACTCTGCTGAATGTTATATTATTACATAACCCAGTTCGTTTTTGAGGTTATTTTTTTTGCATCTAATTATAATAATAAGGCCTGTTGTTCTTGTCTTGGTATTCCGTATTTTTATCACAGGTTTTTGTGTGGCCTTTAGTGCCCGTTTTATTTACTTTCAACATATTATTGTAATGATTGTGATTTAATTACAATTCAACTGCAACTTTTGGAATGTTAATAAAAAAAACACCATAATTTGTTTCTCTTTCCAATTACAATCTTGTTTTTAACAACATAATTATTTACAATGTTCATAAAGTAGACTTGTGGACAAGTCGCTGTGATCGCGAAACGTCTCTCTCTCGCGAAAGGGCTGGTCAGCATGAGAGGGGCTGCTCTCATAACTGCTTGACAACAAGTCTAATTACAAATTTATTCTTGGCTATATAATAGCATACAATGGTTTTACATTAAGCACACAGTCGCTGTTTACAGAATTCTGGGTGAACATAGTTTTTAATATCCCAGTTGTTGAGGTTTACATTTACACACCTAAATTTGTATGCATTTTCATCAGGGTCTTTTTAGTAGACCGATGATAAACATTTTTACATTTTTGCGGTCAATTACAAAGTTATCAAACAGTCACTATTTCCAAAAAAATATAACACCTTTTTAGGCCTTTTCGGGGTCTTTTTTTAGACCGGTCACTATCAGTAATAGATGAAGTATTCACACTTGAACAACTTATACAGTAGGCCTTACTACAAGTTATTCATGGATATATGCGAGCCGTAAATATTTCCTAAATAATGTACAGACAATTTTCAGAACTAAAAAGACAGCTTAAACAAAACAATTTAATCTTAATAAGTAATTAAAATAATATAAATTTTTTTGGAAGACAAATATATATATCATTCATGCCCTGCAATTTAGACCTCTAAACGAAAGCATTCAAGTGTGGCCATTTACAAGTATAGCCAGACTACCGTCAAGCCATATATAGGAATATGGAGCGCATATAGGGCAAGCACCACTTCTAGACTATACCTCCCTCACTGAGTGGGAAGAATGATCTGAAATTGCAAACATTTGAATAAAATATTTAGCCTATAGGCCTAATAAAAGAAAGACTATATAAAATAAATAAAGGCATGGACACTTTTGGTAATTGTCAAAGACCATTGTTCCCATTGGGTATGGTGTCATACCAACATGTGCATAAGCCTGTGAAAATTTGGGCTCAATGGATCATCAAAGTCGCAAGAAAAATGATGAAAGAAGAACCCTGTCGGTACAAATTCGTTTGCTTTTAGATCAAAGGCACCAGCCGAATTATTTTTGTAATTAAGTGTCCGAGCTGAACTATTCTTATAATTTAGTGTCCGGTGCCTTTAAATAAAAACAAAGTCACTAATCAATTTCGCAAGGTACTGCATGCCTTACCTGTCATACTCCATGTACGTTACTGCATAATGTCAATTTGTGCAACATGATCATAATAACACCAATAGGCATTTTTAAAAATTCAATCCTCAAAGGTTCTATTTTTTACATGAGAGCAATTAATTTATCCAATAGTTTATGGTATAGTAGACATATAAACATGATGCATTTAAAAAAATGTTTTGTCCACCTAAATTTAATAACTTGTACAAACGTGTTGCTCTTATCCTTTTATGCCACTGACATTATTGAATATACATTTAAAATATGTTGAGGAGAATAGACGAGAAAGTGTAGATTCATGGATTAAATGTACTCGCGGGCGAGTACATTGTCGCCACGAATCTACACTTAAATTTTTTCCCCAAACTTTGTACCTTTTTGACTCAAAGTTTGGTCACATTTACAACTATCTTGCAAAATTTATAAGCATATTATACAGTGCTTGCAACAGTATCGAGCACAATGTTTTTTTTAAATTTTGTTTTTACTAAAGTAAATTGTTTATCTGGAAAATGATTTGGGGAAATTGAAATATAAAAGGGAAATAAAAAAAAAATTCAGCCTAGTTGTTTACATGTTAGAAAGTCGTTTTCAAGGTTAAAGACATTGAACACCTTTAATAATTGTCTAAAACAGTCTGCTCACTTTGTGTGTCTCATCAAACAATGCACAAAATAACAAACTTGAGAAAATTTGAACTCAATTGGAATTGGACAATGAAGTTGCGAGATAATAATGGAAGAAAAAACACCCTTGTCACACAAAGTTGTGTGCTTTCAGATGCTAGATTTCGAGACCTAAAAATCAAATTCTGAGGTCTCAAAATTAAATTAAAATATTTTAGTGGAACATTACTTCTTTCTTGAAAATTACATTACTCCTGAGGGAGCCGTTTCTCACAATGGTGTTTATACTATCAACAACTCTCCATTGCTTGTCACCAAGTTGGTAAGTTTTTATGCTAACAATTATTTTGAGTAATCACCAATAGTATCCAGTGCCTTTAAAGAATGCGCTGACGAGTACACCTTTTCTTGCATGTTTTCTCTGATTTTCTGAACGAAGTCAACCGGCTGAACGACGATCACAAGCTCGTTCAAAGTCCCACTCCTCAATGTCCTGAAAATACTATCCTCGCTCGCAAACAGATCCAATGGAACCATATTCACCTCTGTAATCGCCCAGTTGCACATGTCTCCTGACACGCCCGTTGTTTGAGGTTTCAGACAGCCGAATTTTGATACCAAACCACATTCGTGTAATTCGATGATCTGTTTTGGAAATAAAAACAGATTGACATTAGTATTCAAACCGTGTTCGTTCACAGGCAATCTCTAAGATGAAACGACAGTGGTCGTATTTCAGCTCTAAAATCCAGATGATGCCTCCATACTGCACTTATTTATTTTCTCTGCCTTGTTAAACAGAATTGCTTTTTGGTTACTCGTTTATAAAAAAAATGTTAGTTTATATTTGGTCGTATTTCAGTTCTAATCCAGATGTAGACTTGTGGACAAGTCGTTAAATCGGCCCCACGCGCTGAGATAGTGGTCTCGCGAGATCACTGCTCTCGCGCGAACTGATGGCTCCCCGACAGTCGAAATCGGGGAGCCATCAGTTCGCGCGAGAGCAGTGATCTCGCGAGAGCACTATCTCAGCGCGTGGGGCCGATTTAACGACTTGTCCACAAGTCTAATCCAGATGATGCCTCCATACTTTATTACTTTCTCTGCCTTGTTAAAAAGCATTGTTTATTAGTTATTCCTTTATATATAAAAAATGTTTGTACTGTTTTCATGAATGTGTTTAAGAAGATTCTCAAAACCTACCGCTTTCCTAATTGATTTTTTTTCTATTGTTGTTTGTTTGTATAATGTTTAACTTATTGCTCTTTGTAAACGCTGTGATATGGTTTTACCATGAATAGCGTACCTAAATGCTTAATGATAATAATAATAATGCTTAAGGAGGCAGTGGACACTATTGATAATTACTCAAAATATTTATTGGCATAAAACATTACTTTTTAACGAGTAATGGGGAGAGGTTGGTGGTATAAAACATTGTGAGAAACAGCTCCCTCTGAAGTGACCTAGTTTTGGAGAAAGGAGTAATTTTCCACGAATTTGATTTCGAGACCTCAAGTTTAGAACTTCTCAAAATCCACCATCTAAACGCACGCAACTTCGTGTGACAAGGGTGTTTTTTTCTTTCATTATTATCTTGCAACTTCGACGACCGATTGAGCTCAAATTTTCACAGGTTTGTTATTGTATGCATATGTTGAGATACACCGACTGTGAAGGCTAGTCTTTGACAATTACCAATAGTGTCCACTGTCTTTAATAATAATAAGTACATACCTCATTTCCTGCGAGTTTGATGCCAAGCTCATCTCGTGGTGTACGTCTATTTATTGGACACACAGTAGCGCGGGGTAGTCTTTTCAGAACAACAATAACCTGCAATTAAAAGAAAATGAATAACCAGTTTTCACCATAGATGTTGCATTTGAAATTTGTACATCTGAAGGTTTTTGTTATTGTTTTGAGGCCCCCCCCCCCCCAACCGTTGAGTTTGACCACAAACGACACGTTTCATCTATGTCACATCTCGGTTGTAATTTATTATACTTGTAAACACTCCGATGTAGACAGATTCAATCCAATGAATCTCAAGATTCGTCTGATGGTTATCTTTGCACCATACCCGATATATTGAGGGTTTCCCTTACCCCAAATAAGCCTCTTTGTATACAGAAGAACCAAGCACCCCCCCCCCCCACCCCCCCCCCCCCAAAACACCAAAAAAACACAACAACAACAACCTAACAACAACAACAGCAGCAGCAGCAGCAGCAGCAACACAACAACAACAAACAGACAGACAGACACACCGTTGCAATTACATGTATTGTTATTGTTCTTCGTGGGATGGTCGAATAAAATAATAATAACAATAACAACAACACCCAACAGAGAGACAGGCAGATAAACAAACAAACAACACCAACCCCCCCCCCCCCAAAAAAAAAAAAAAAAAAAAAAAAAAAAACTAAACAAAACAAAATCTTAGCACCCATTGGGAGACTTTTGGACGCATAGGTGGCAGCAGACTTACCAGGTAAATTCCCATTGTTTACGAAGTTCTGAGCGTGGGCACATCACCGAGAACAATGGATTTCACCTGGTAAGTCTGCTGCAACCAAGCGTCCTAAAAGTCTCCAACTGCAGGTTAAAACAAACGATATACGTACCTCGTCGTCATCAGTACTGTCAATTATACTATGAGCAAAGCTCGCAGACGTCAGAGCTTGCTTGTTGATTTTGATGAGCTGGTCCCCAACCCTAAAAATGCTTCCCAGTGAAGGTTCCGACTCATCCCATCCTGCCACCCTATACAGAATACACAGAAAACCAAACAGAAATTTAGTCATGCGTTGTATCAGGAGTGATTAAAAAACTGAATTTAACCATGGAGTCCCTTTTTAAAAATATACTGTTGAATTTTTATTTATTTTTACTTTTTAGATATCTCTTGATGATTTACAAATAATGTATACAAGATTTAAAGGTACCCTTTAATACAATGAATACATTGTCGATCTTATTGTTTTAAACATTGCCAATGCTAATAAATGCTACTTTGGCTCGCCATACTCAACGGGTCATTCTTCTACCATTTAAAGGCACTTGACACGTTTGGTGAAGTATTCTCACTTGGTGTATCCCAACATATGCATAAATAACAAACCAGTGAGAATTTGGGCTCAATTTGTCATCAAATTTGCAAGAGAATAATGCCAGAAAAACACCCTATATGCATAATAAAAAGGCTCCTTCTGAAGTGAGAAATTATTTGAGTGAGAAATTACCTCATTTTCAAAAACTGTGTTGCAGCTCTCCATTAGTAATTACCAGGTTTGCATACTAACAATTATTTTGAGTAATTACCAGTAGTGTCCAGTGCCTTTAATATAATTTATTTATGAATGTTATGGACATGCAGATGAATATTCAGATGAAATACATAACAATGGCCAGTTGTATCCAACGTGCATTATAAGTCAACCACTACATAACAGCTTCTGACGGCTACCTAACGTACAAACACTGGTGTAACCAGAAATATTTTACAACCCCCCGCCCCCCCCCTCTCCACCACAATTTTTATTGTATTTTTAATCTCATCTGGACGACAGGGGTGGGGGGGGGGTTCTTATAGCGAGGGGGGGGGGGGCTTCTGGTTCCGTCAGACATAAACACACACCAATATCTAACATGCTTTGTATGTAAAAGAATGCACAGCTTTGGAAGATGATCAGAGCATGGGGGGGGGGGGCTACTGATCGAAACTGAGTTGAAACCAACAACTCATTTAGAGATTATCAATACATGTTGGTATCGCAAACCTTACTATAATATCATATTTCCACCATGCACAGTTTCAAATCCTACGTCTGATGTCAAAGTTGTTTGGACCGTACCATGCAGTGCATTGTTACAGAATTCTGAAAGTGCCATGAGGTCAATTTGACAGGATCTCAACAAGTCAAAACATGGCATTTTCGGATCTCTGCATTCTGTGCTACAAAATAATAACCAATCACCATCAATGACATGCGCATTCAACGGCAACATACATACCAATTATTCCCTTGCCTGCATCATCCAGTTATTTTAATGGGAAATCAAAAGAGATTTGTAAAAAAAAAGTTAATTGATCCTTAATTGTTTTGACAATAACTGTAATCTATAGTTCACATAGGCTTGGGCTAATTTTATTGTTTTACCTCAGTGATGGCCGCTTATGGTTGTGTGACGATTCAGCATTTTGTTTTCACTGACCTTTTTTTTTCTTCTTTTTTTTTCTTTTTTTTCAGGCAAACAGATACAAAAAATAGGCAATACAAATATGACTACACAGAGAACAAGCCTGCGGATAAACCAAAACGCGAAAATAATCACTATCTAAATGTGATCCAGACAATAAAAATAACAAAGGCACAAAAGGTTCAAGGACAAAATTGTCATAACAAATTTGGAAAACAGCACATCAAATACCATATCAAATGTAAATATAAATAAAATCTATAGAAAATTCATTAAAATTTACATGTTTGAGCACGTTTTCGTACACAATTTATTTTTTGTTTTTTGCTTTTTTTAATCACGTTTGTGCGGTATATTCCTTCTATTATTTATTTGCAACTGGTCGGGTAATAAAGGCACTGTTTCACAAAGTTGCATTTCTAGAGAAATGACCGTACTATTTATTAAGTCCATTGCTTAATCCATTCCTTTATCATGCTGCCTCCATCTTGGTCATGCTCCTCGTATCGAATCACAATAATGAAGTTAATAATCATTTTGCAAATAGGAACCAGACTATTTTTTTCTTCCAGCCTCGGTTAGGTAACATTGATATCAATGGGGAAAAATTATCAGGGTGCCCTGGGTCGTATTTCGACCACAGTCAACAATAATGGGCACTTTGATGAAGTCCCTCGGTAGCAATTTTTGTTTCTATAGTATAGTATAGAATTGCTATAACCTCAAAATTGTTCCTGATTTTCTTTTAGGGCAATTTTGATGTACAGAAAAAAAATTGCGGGCTTGTTGTAAGAACTATCAGCAATACGCTCCATGTTCCTCCAACTCGCCTGGCAAGTTACGGGGACAGGGCTTACTCCAACATAGCACCTAGACTCTGGAACTCACTTCCGGAATACCTCAGACAAAAACACAACATCACTCTCTTCCAGCAGAAACTCAAAACACACTTGTTCTTGCTTGCTTTCCAACATCTTGACAAAACCTGAACGGCGCCTTTGAATGTTGTTCTTCAGTAAGTGTGTCTTATACATGTTATAGTTTATCGTTGATGATTAACTGTGTAGTAATCTGAGCATCTGACAAAAATGGGTGACTTATATGAAGAAGAAAAATACTAAAGAAAAACACTCACCAAATACCATTCTTCACCTGCATGAGCCTGATTTTGTTTCCAACTAGAATCTGCTTGTTGACAGTCTTGGTTATGCTTTGTTTTCTCTGCTCATCTTGGAGTGTCCTAAAACATTTGGAAGGAGAGAAAAACCATACTGATAATAAAGACGGTATAGACACAAAAGATACACGGACATGTTTTCAACTTTGCCATTTAGGCAGTGGACATTATTGGTTAGTACTCAAAATAATTGTCAGCATAAAAACTTACTTGGTAACAAGCAATGGAGAGCTGTTGATAGTATAAAACATTGTGAGAAACGGCTCCCTCTGAAGTAGCGTAGTTTTTGGAGAAAGAAGTAATTTTCCACGAATTTGATTTTGAGACCTCTGAATTAGATTTTGAGGTCCCAAAATTTAGGCATCTGAAAGCACACAACTTTGTATGACAAGGGTGTTTTTTCTTCCATTATTATCTCGCAATTTTCACAGGTTTGTTTTTTCGTGCATACGATGAGATACACCAAGTAAGAAGACTCAGGGGCTTTGACAATTACCAATAGTGTCCAGGGGTCGATTTCACAAGGAGTTAGGACTCGTCTTATCTCGAGTTAGGACGAGTTACTCGCGTTAACTTAGGATTAATCTTAAGGTCCGCATGCTACAGTGCAGGGTTGGAAGTCGTCCTAAGTCCTAAGATTAGTCTTAACCTAATTGGTAAGAAACAAAATTGTCTAAGATCACAGATTTACGTAAAACTTACACGGTCTAAAGATGGTAGTAGAAAACATCCCTTAAATTTTCTGTCTGAAATGTTATGTTTGATGAGAAATAAATAAAACTAATTTCTCTTTTGGTGTTTATCGCGCAGTGAGCGTTTTATTCGGGTTGTTTAAGTCGATGTCATGCAAAATGTGTTATTGGTTTTTCAATATTTTCTAGTGACCCAGGAGGCCGATCGATCTCAAACTTTTACAAGTTGAGTCAGTTAACTTACACGGTCTAAAGATGATGCTATGTTTGATGAAAAATAAATAAAACTAATTTCTCTTTTGGAGTTTATCGCTCAGTGAGCGTTTTATTCGGGTTTTTTAAGTCGATGTCATGCAAAATGTGTTATCGGTTTTTCACTATTTTCTAGTGACCCAGATGGCCGATCGATCTCAAACTTCTACAAGTTAGTCAGTTTATGTGTATGGTGGATTACAAAAAGTGGTTCCACTGCCAACAACTGTTTTTCGCAAAAAACAATTATGCAATGTTCCTTTAAGAAAATAAAAGTTTTCCCTTACTGTAATTTCTGATGAAGCTCTTCTCTTGGCATACTATGCTCTTGGCGAGGTGGCGGTTCTTGGTGTGCTTTCTGCAGTCGCGGTCGCGGTTTCGTAGGTGGTGCCTGGCGTTGCAGGAGAGTTGGTGCATGGCGTCGCGGTACCAGAGGTGGTGCCTGGCGTGGAGGGGCAGTTGGTGCATGGCGTCGCGGTACAAGAGTTGGTGCCTGGCGTGGAGGGGGAGTTGGTGCCTTGCGTGGCGGCAGTTCGGGGAGTAGTTTCTGGTTTCGCATCGGTCCTGGGTCGACAGTATTGTCTTCTGTACTTTCCAATGAAGTAGGCCTTGGACGTAAGTTCACAGGATCACAGGGTAGGGACACTGCTGGTTGCTGATGCCGCACTTTACTCAGGTTATTTAATGCGAATTGTTCCGGTTTCTTACATGCAGTTAAATAAAGGTCCTCAATCTCACACGCCCGATCATCGATTTCCTCGGGCTCCCTTCGGCGTGGGATACTCTGTTCGTAAATAGGTTCGCTGGAGGCTCGGCCCAAGTCCTCTTCCGACGACGACGATGACATCGACGACGACGATGCCGTTGACGTAGGTCTATGAACTCGAGAGTTTGTCAAAGTGTCAAGTTCTTGAAAGCCGTTATAGATGTCGCGTTGAGTGGAAAGGATATTCTTTCTGAGTTCTACGTCCATCACCCATTGGTCATGGGACTGGACGTAATGGACGTTCTCATAGACGACATCCGTGGTGGCCATATTAGTGCCTTGAAATATAAACAAACAAAAATGTCTTAAAGGCACTGGACACGTTTGGTAATTACTCAAAATAATTATTGTAAGCATCAATTTATTGGTAACAAGCAGTGGAGAGCTAGCTGTTAATGGTACAAAACATTGTGAGACAACGGCTCCCTCTCGGAACGTAGTTTAAGAGAAAGAGACAACTTCTCACTCAAATAAAAGACTTTAGCCGAATCCTTTTGTTACGCATCTGAAAAGCCCACAAAGTAAAGCAACAGGAGTGTTTTTTCCATTCATTTTCCTCTTTCAAGTTCGATGACTAATTGAGCCAAACTTTTACTGAGGTTTGTTATTTTATGCATACTGTTTGGATACACCAAGTGAGAATACTGGTCTTTTACCAAACATGTCCAGTGCCTTTAAAGTGAAGGTGAACATTTATTAAATAACTCTTAAAAATAAATGGCAATAAAAAAAATGTTGGTCAGAAGCCCCCTGAAGCTTTAGATTGTATAAAGCATTTTGAGAAACATTTCACTTCGATGAAATGTGGTGATGTAAAAAATATACCCCGGTCTTGTGCACATTTTAAATGTTGTCTTATTGTTGTACATTTTACACTTAATAAATATATTTAAATTGTCAACTTTTCTCTTAAAGACTCTGGACACTATTGGTAATTGTCAAAGACTAACCTTCACAGTTGGTGTATCTCAACATATGCATAAACTAACAAACCTGTGAAAATTTTAGCTCAATCGGTCGTCGAAGTTGCGAGATAATAACGAAAGAAAAAAAACACCCTTATCACACGAAGTTGTGTGCTTTCAGACGCTTGATTTCGAGACTTCAAATTCTAAATCTGAGGTCTCGAAATCAAATTCGTTGAAAAATACTTCTTTCTCGAAAACTACATTACTTCAGAGGGAGCCGTTTCTCACAATGTTTTATACTATCAACTTCTCCCCATTACTCGTTACCAAGAAAGGTTTTATGCGAATAATTATTTTGAGTAATTGGTGTCCACTGCCTTTAACTTCAATTTTTATTTTCTTAATGTTAAAAATAAAGTGAATCTTAGAAGCAGAACTGCAGTAATGCTTCTCATTGTGTATTCCTATATAGGGACTTCCTACATTGACATAATAATTTTCAGGAATATCTAACCCCAAAAAGACCCAACGGATAAAAACAAATGAAAGGTATGCTTTGCCTTTTTAAAAATTCTCACAGTTCTGCAAGGAACAATCCAACTAAAGTATTGTTTGTTGTTTTCATGAATTTTATTTTTTATTTTTAATGATCCGTGTCCAAAGTGGCACAACCAGAAGGGTGGGTGTTAGAGATCGCATTCGAGTGGGGGAGAGGTTGGGTGTATTGGAGGAAGGCCTCTTGAAGAAAAAAATGCATACAAGAAGTCAGGTTGGCGCGTGGTGTCTTCCACCTCTGGTGACCCCTGTTCGAGTCCTACCCGGGGGCACTATGGATTGAGTTTTTCCGTCCCTACTTAACTTTGTGGTGTTTCCCTGGAACCTCTGGGGTTTTCCTCCCACTTCTAAAAGCTGAAATTTCTTCAATGTCTTCTGACCTTGTCTAGATGCTGCAACGGCTTTGGCAAGTATTATCATATATATTTAGATAGATGTAGACAATCCACATTGAAACTCACCTTGTTTATTGAAACCCACAACGTGATTACGGCTGCAACAGAACTGAGTTTCTTGTAGCTTACTGATGCCATCATCCTCAGTTTCTGCTGGAATTGCAGGCAGTGGCCGATGCGGCGGTACAGCTACAAAGCTCTCCTCCAATGTAGGCGCAGCCGACTGCGGGCAGTTACCGCTTCTTCCAACATTGGGTCGTCTACGATTATCTGATGTGTCCGTGTATGCTCTGGCTCTGGGCTCTACGGGCAGACCATTCAGTTTACAGATGACCATTTGGATTGCCCGGCACCACTCATCACGCTGCTCGGGGCTCTCGGCTCTCATGAAACGAACTTGGTTTCCCGGTGATTGCCTGATGCATAGCACCGTGCCATCGCTTGTGTGTTTGTACACTACTGTGTTGACGAGCTGTATTTTCTTCTTCGGCTTGGCATCGCGTTCGTTGGAGTAACACTCCAGTGCAGTTGTGTGGCTTCTCAATTTCCAGTAGGCTTTCTGTTTCTTCTGTTTGACAATACATTTAAACAAAGTTGAGTTTTACCGAGAGGTTAGAGATATGTAATTTTGTCTCCACTTATATGAGGACTTTTCTATTAGGCCAAATGAAGAAGAAGAAAAAAAATGTTGATCGTCCCCTCCCTCATCCTTTTTTATTATATTAAACCTTATTTTCAAAAAGACCAATTTGTTGTGTATTTCTCATTAAAGACAGTGGACACTAATTGTCAACGACCAGTCTTTTCCTTTTCTGTATCTCAACATATGCATAAAATAACAAACCTGTGAAAATTTGAGCTCATTTGGTCGTCGGAGTTGCGATAACTATGAAAGAAAAAAACACCCTTGTCACACGAAGTTGTGTGCTTTCAGATGCTTGATTTCGAGACCTCAAATTCTAAACTTGAGGTCTCGAAATCAAAATCGTGGACAATTACTTCTTTCTCGAAAACTACGTCACTTCAGAGGGAACCGTTTCTCACAATGCTTTATACTATCAACCTCTCCCCTTTACTTGTTAACAAGTATTTTATGCTAATAATTATTTTGAGTAATTACCAATAGTGTTCACTGCCTTTAAACTTACTCATCTCTCTAAAGAACTTCTAGCTGCAAGTACATTAAGTGATGACTGTAAACTGAATAATTGGTGGCCAGTTTGAATTAAAATGCAGAGGCGGCCACCTCTGAAAGAAGTCAAAGCAAAAAAAAAAAGAAAAAAGCCGGACGATCAAGTGGTATTTTTTTTTTAAATTGGCCTTAGAAAACATAAGTAATAATTTGAATTGTTTACCTTGAGAAGTGATAACTTTTCCTTGGCTGTTGTTAAATAACCGCATTTTACAATCTCCTCAGATACTGAGCCCATGGCTTCTTCCGTTAAATCTAAAGAAAGGAGACGAGTCACCTTTAAGTACCTTGTTTGGCCTGTAGTCACCTTTAAGAACCTTGCCTAAATTCACCTTTTTATTGATTTAAAAAAAGTACAACACAACAGCAAAAATGCATAAGCTTGCAAAACTAGGATCATGGCACAACTTTTGAAGAATATAAACTGACTAAGTTGTTGTCAGTATACTATAAGACTGTTGGGTTTTGCGGCTGTTGTTTGTTATTGTTGTTGTTGTTTCTCTTGAGAAGTCTAGAAGAAGGATTTCCCCTCCCCCCCCCCCCCGTTGCCTAGCATTATTGACAGAATGCACTGAGCCATTACACTGGAGCCGAAATTGTACGCGGTACAATGTAGTAGGGTTGTTGTTTGCTCCGTTTAGGTACTGTGTAATATTTATGATATAGGATTTTCCGCATTGTGAAATAATCCTGTTGTTTGTGGTATTTCGCAATGCCGATTCCCCGATGGATTAGCTGATCGTTAGACAGGGGTAAGTGGTGTCAGCCCACGCACCAAATATAATCAGCCAATCGCAACCAATGTGAACCAATAAAAACTAACATAGCTGTTCCTCGAAGTCTGTGGCCTAAGATTCATTTGATCTACAATCACATTATATTTGTACATTTTTTTTTTAATAGCCAAACTTTCCTAAATATGCTACTTTCGGACTTCTGACAAACTTTATTTCCCAAATTGACCTTTGTTCAAAACACCCCTTTTTGAAATAATGGATTATTCCATTCACAATTGACTGTACCTGTTTCAGGTGCATTTTTGGAAAGACCAAGGGTGTATATTTACCATATTCAGTTGAAAGGCAGGTAATATATTTGGTCTTTACACAGTAAAACCCTCAACTTTGGGTAATTTTCAAAAAAGAGCTAAACTAGGTGAAATATGGCAATTTTCTTATTTTTAACCGTTGCCATGGCAACCAAAGTGCAATGCAAAAAATATTGCTTTCTTTTTACACTTTGGTTGAAGGAATTAACATGTGCAAAGAGTAAACAAAATCCATTAAAACGAAAATTCATATTTTTTTGTTATACAATTTGAAAATAAACACATTTTTTTCCTGCTCCCCAGTACAACAAATACCAAAACTTTTGTTTTGAAATTCTTACAGACCAGTATCTTATCTTTCATGCCTGGAAGAAAAACTTTCCTGAATATGCCACTTTGAGACTTCTGACAATTATAGCAACCCCCTGTATTTCCCAAATTGACTTTTCCTCAAAACACCCCTTTTTGAAATAATTGAATCTTCCATTCACAATTAACTGTACTTTTGTCAAACGCATTTTTGGAAAGATTAAGGATGCGTATTTATCATATCCTGAGAGGTAGGTCCACTATTTGGTTTTTACACAGTGGAGCCCTCAACTTTGGGTTATTTTTACTCACGAAAAGAGCTAAATTTCTACTTTTGACCGTTGCCATGGCAACGAAGGTGTAAATGCAAAACTTATGCTTTATTTTTACACCTTGGTTGATGGCCTTCACTTTGGCATAAAGTGTGTGCATTTTGTTTATAAGCCTACCATGAAAATCAACTTTTACTAAAAAAAATAATATAGACCTACTCACTTGTGCAGGCTTGACTGTTATTAGAGCTCGACGAAAAAGACAAGTTGTCACCAGCACTGCATAAACCAAACTGACGAGTGGCCTACCTAGTAGCAGGAAGTAGATACCGAAAATAAACAGGGTTTCCCCTATCAATTGCATCATTCCTATATTTACACAGGCCCTTTTCGATATCACGATTTCTGCTTTGGTTTTGGATTCAGGCTCCGTCCTCTCGTCTGAAGCCCTTTGCACGTAGGCAAAGCACAAGCAAATTATCCGAACAACAAGGCCATGGCAGCTAGCCTGAGCCGATTCTGGAGCCGAAGCCGTGGTTTCTGAAATGGCCATAATCTACGTGCCTGGGCATGCAGGGGGTGACACTCTTATTTTATCCGTGTACATAGCTGGTGGGAGATCATTCTTATACAACAAAATTTGAGTAAATAAGTAGATAAATAAGTAGATAAATAAGTAGATGACAAGTAAGCTAGTCGAAATGTGGATACCAATTCAAGAACTGACTCTAGACCAGGCAGTTAATTACGCTCCTATAATTTTCAAACCGCCCGGGTAGTAAAACAGCAGGACAGTTCTTATAGTTTCCGAACTGAGAAGTCCGATATTCAAAATAAAATAAAAATATTGTCAAAGTCAAAGTTACATTTATAAGCACAATAAATATACTCACTTGTGTACGATTGGAGCACTCGGGAAAAGGGAAGTACGTTCAATACCATGTAACTGACTGTTCACTTGCCGTCAAACTGAAACTAGTAGAACCCCTGTTGAATCTGTATTTTATATGAGTAGCATGCTTTTACCAAAAACTCTTGTGAACTGTCTATATATGTGCCACCCAGGACAGATGAAGAACTCACATATATAGCATAAGCATGGAGGAGGGAATATGCAAGCAGTTGAGTTATTACATCACTGGTTGAAATCTTCAACAGTGCTTCTAAATTTCCCTCGATTTAATTGTTTGCACACGGAACGGTTGCGTAACACCGCCGAGGCCATTCAGCGATCCGGACATTTTGGGGGAATCCCCATTTTCAAACCATTGACGCAAATCCAGTTGTCCTGAACGATACCTGTTTACTTACAAGCCAGATATGCTGTTTTTCTCCATAAAATATTTTTGGGGAACAAACTCAGTATCGGGTGCACAAACTTAGCAAGAAAAAGGAGGGTTAGATTTGTTTATCCTTTGGTGCTCAAATCAAGCTGAAAAGTGGAAGGGATAAATTTGTTTATCCCTTGAAACTCAAACACGGCAAAATGTGCATAATTGTAACAAATAAGTGGAACTTATCTGTTAATAAAACGTTAGCATAGCAAAATTAGATTGATTCGTAAAATCTACAGCATGTTTTTCACGATTTGGAGGATAGAATGGTAAAAAAATTGCTTTAAAATCCTGTTTCGAGAGCAATTCTCAGACAATAATGAACATTTTAAGATACTTGAAACATAACCAAAAATAAACAGGTTCACAATGAAATAAACAATTTTTAGTTTTGTACTGTTTTTGGTAAAATTTTTCTTGAAGATGTTTTCAAAATGTTAAACTATACTGTTTTTCTCCATAAAGTACCTTTGGGAGAACAAAGTCAATATCGGGTGCACAAACTTAGCCAAAACGAGGAGGGGATATATTTGTTTATCCTTTGGTGCTCAAATCAAGCTGAAAAATGGAAGGGATAGATTTGTTTATCCTTTGCTGCTCAAAACCAACCGAAAAAGAGGAAGGGATCGATTGTTGTATCCCTTGAAACTAAAACACGACAAAGAGTGTGATTTAATGCAATAAATACGTGTGATTTATCCATTTTGAAAAAAGTTAGCATATAGCAAAATTAGATTGAGTCGTAAAATCTACAGCATATTTTTTACGATTTGGAGGAAAAATGGTAAAACAAAAATTTGTTGTACAGTTAAAAATACAGTTAAATATGAACCTGTTCTGTATGTATGTACATGTATGAGAGGGGACCAGTTGCCCTGTGACAGCGTAGATGTCTTTTTTTCGCAGGCCACCATACTTTGAAGGAACACGTTGCCTTGGATCGGTCGAGTTGGTCTTTGAAAAGCGTATGTATCCGTTTGTGATAGAATGCGTATGATTAGAAAAATATTTTAAAAGTAGAATATAATGCCCCACACAAGTATCACTCGAAATTGCGTGGTTTTCCTTTCACCTCGTCGACAAAAACGGTCGGCCATTTATGAGAGTCAAATTTTTCACTCCAATAAATGGCCGACCGTGTTAGTTTGCAAAGTAAAAGGAAAACCATGCAATTTCGAGGCGAATAGGTGTGGATCATTGTATTCTACTTTTTTAAACATCTTTCTAACCATATGCATTTTATAACAAACGGTTACAAACGCTTTTCAAAGACCAACTGGACCGATTCAAGTCAACGTATTTCTTTAAGCCTGCTGCGCAGCGTACATTGTAATTGTAATACTTGCAGGGTAAAAGGACCGTATTGCGGCCTCTTTTAAAGGCAGTGGACACTACTGGTAATTACTCAAAATAATTAACTTCATAAAACCTTTCTTAGTGACGAGTAATGGGGAGAGGTTGATAGTATAAAACATTGTGAGAAACAGTTTAGAACTCGAGGTCTCAAAATCAAGCATCAGAAAGCCAACAACTTCGTGTGACAAGGGAGTTTTTTTCTTTCATTAGTATCTCGCAACCTCGACGACCGATTGAGCTTAAGTTTTCACAGGTTTGTTATTTTATGCATAGGTTGAGATACACCTAGTGAGAAGACTGGTCATCGACAACTACCAATAGTGTCCATTGTCTTTAAACAAGATTTGTCCAGGCCTGCAATTTATAAGTTTGAATGAGGGGGGGGGGGGGGGGGGGTGTTGATACTCTTCGTGTCTGTATTTGAAATGAGCAATAATTCTCGATCGGTAATTTACCAAAACTCCATGGAATTAGTTTGTAAGTTCTTGTTTGTCGGCCGGTGTGATGTCATTATTAGTCATAATAATGTTGTTACTTATTAGTCATAATAATGTTGTTTGTCGGCCGGTGTGATGTCATTATTAGTCATGTCCGAAGTTTATTTACTCCAATATTGTTACTCGTCGTGTCTGTATTTGAAATGAGCAATAGTTCTCGATCGGTAATTTACCAAAGTTCCATGAAATGAGTTTGTAAGTTCTTGTTTGTCGGCCGGTGTGATGTCATTATTAGTCATGTCCGAACTTTCACCCAGAGCCTGTGAGAAGGAAGACTGGTACGGTGGTACTGGGCATTCCTGGAATACCGAGCAGGAGGTGTCCAGGCATAAAGGCAGTGGACACTATTGGTAACAATACTCAAAATAATTATTACCATAAAACCTTATTTGGTATACGAGTAATGGGAGAGGTTGATTGTATAAAACATTGTGAGAAACGGCACCCTCTGAAGTGCCATTGTTTTTGAGAAAGAAGTAGTTTTCCACGAATTTGATTTCGAGACCTCAGATTTAGAACTTGGGGTCTCGAAATCAACCATCTAAACGCACACAACTTCGTGTGACAAGGGTGTTTTTTTCTTTCACTATTATCTCGCAAGTTCGATGACCGATTGAGCTCAAATTTTCACAGGTTTGTTATTTTATGCATATGTTGAGATAAACCAAGAGAGAAGACTTGTCTTTGACAATTACCAATAGTGTCCACTGCCTTTAAGAGAACTACCTGGACTTAAGGGTGTGGCACTTGCCTCATTCCAGAGGAATGATGACATCTTAATGATTTGAGGAAAATAAAAGAAAGTGGGATGGGGGAAAAGTAAAAAAAACTAAAATCTATCTTGGGCACCTTGGGCACGTAAATAGACTGCATGAAGTTAACAACAAATCGTCTTCAATGAGTTTTTGTACTACGTGGATCGTATGTACTTCTGATGAGGAGGTTTTTTTTTAACACAACGCCCTGGAAAACCTTACAGTGCAACACTGTTTCCCAGCAATGACAAACAGTCAATAATATATTTTTTTTTAAAAGTTTATTTACTCCGTCACGTGGTTATGCTTGCCAATATTGGGCAATCTGGAGTCCATTGGCATTTGGTAAAAAACAAAATGCTGTGACGTCAGACCGGGGCCGGCTGTAAATCCCATCAGTAGAGGGCTTAACAAATACTTGTCCAATCCGAGTTTCGCAATAGTTCTGTAGTAGGCCCCACTACACTAAATGATATGATCTCCAAGTCGATGCTACTAATGTATACAAACAAATGTGGTTTTAAGTTCACTTTTGAAACAAAAATAAATAGTGGCCTGGCGTCTCGACCCCAGCAGAGTCTTTCTCGACAACGTCTCTGCTAGGGTCGAACAGCAGGCCACTGGCTATGTTTGAGCATTTATACCATCGGTCCACTTAAGTAAGTGAGCCCCCCCCCCCCCCCAAAAAAAAAAAAAAAAAAAAAAAAATCAGTTGATCGTCCCCTCATCAACCTTTTTTGAGGCCGCATCCTTTTTTCAATGTTTTCCATTATACATTTTTTTAAAGACACAGTTTCTGTGTATTTTTCATCTAACTTATGATCTGTTAAGACCTTGTAAACATAAAGTAAGCGCCGACTTTAAACTGAAGAACTGGCGGCCAGTTTGAAGTAAAATATTTGGCGGCCACCTTTGAAAGAAATTAAAAAGATTAAAAATAAAAAAGGCCCTCATCCTACTCTTTTTGGAAAAACCCGGACAATCAACTGGTATTTTGTTTTGTTTACTTAGCCTTAGTTGTATGCAACAACCAATTCGATTATCATTATAGTGGCATGCGAAAATTGTTTTTCCTTTTCCTTGTCACTTTGATACATTCCTCACTTTTTGTTATATCTCACAATTATTATGACTGTTTATTTCGTTCAAAGTTTCCTCAACGCGTTTGTAAATAGTCACTTCTTTGTGAAAAACAAAAGAAGAAAAAAAAGTTTTTAAATATTTTCGTTTTGAAACAACATCCCATCCTATGTAAGTTGAAAACTCGTCCAGTAAAAAAAATGTCAAAAAAAATAATAAACAGATAATTTTGGGTAAAAAATCGGGCCAACCAACTTCTAATATTGACCTTGAAATTTTGGATTAACAGCAATTGTGGGATTTAAAAACTATGTGCTTCGGTGCATGATTGTTTATGCAGTGAGTTGTCAACCACTGGATCCGTTCAGATCAGACACTACACAAAAGAGATTTACACACGGCGCTACCAATTACAAACCTAAGTTTGCACGTGTGTAGTCTTCAAAAGAGGGCGGGCAAGCAGTCGGACTGCCAAACAACTGTCAACCAATTGACAAAACAGTTCAATAATGTCTTGATTTATTGGATATGTAAGAGTTATCATACCTTTTTGCTGTTTGGTTCGATCCTGAAGGGACGGGGAGGGGCGGGGGGCGGCTCTTCTAATGTTCAGAACCCATGTCTCCAAGATTGAGAACCTCAGTGTCGCATTGCCGTTCCCACCCCAATATACAACCTGCACACACTCTTTTCCGCTTGTATACATACATACCGTTCACCACTCTTGAAATAACCTTAAGATATTCCTGACATTCTTATAGTACAATGAAGACTCAATTATTGGAGGGATTATGCCACGCGACATCTTGAGCAACGATTGCTGGAAGAATAATATTATTTGAATTACAATCAAAGAAAAGTGGTGTGTGTGGTGGAGTGTCCACTGGCTTGACTAGCCAATAAGGATAAATGGCGCCCTCTATATCTGAGTATGCTGTCTCCACTTCACCCTTCCTTACTCTTTATCTCAAACATTGTAGGCTCACGGTGCATGTCATTTTTGGAAGACAATTTACGAGTTGACCCCCCCCCCTCCCCTCATCCAGCTCATGTTAATTTCCCAGGGGGAGACAAAGTCCCCGGCGGACGAAATTCCCAGGGACACCGGGGTCAGATGCAATTGTGTTCGCCATGCAATACTGTCCGCTCCGGTCACTTTTGCATATGCAATCGTGTCCGGGCTATGCAAAAACCGTCCGGTGGACATGTACATGACTGTACATGTGCTCGAACTGAACCTACGTAGATATCCAGCATGAATATTCACGTATTATGATTGCAGCGAATACCCAACGGTCGAACATTTCCCATGTCATTCATGACATGCACTTAGCTGGTAAAAATAATGGCGAACGTAAGTTCCGTCGACCAAGGGCGTTTAATTTACTGCAAGGACGGTTTTGCACGGGTGCGAACACAGCTGCATATGCAAATGTGTGCGTGCGGACACAATTGCATTACGCAGCAGCGTCCGGGCGGACACGATTGCATATGCAAAACCGTCCGGCGGACATTTTTGCATATGCAATAATGTCCTCCAGATAGTATTGCATAGAGGACATAATTGCATGCGAAACCGGCCGTCGGTCTAAACTCCAAGATTTCACCAAACTCTCAATCTTAGGACTTTTTTAATAGGACGAGTTATGTTTTTGTTTACAAAATCTATTCTTATTTAATGAAATATCAAACAGAGAGTTAATTTACAAAGTATGAAATGCATTTTTAAAAACTCGGTTTTTGGAAGACAAATTTACGATGTTTGATAAAATAATATAGGCTTTTTAAACGAAAACAAATAGAATATGGCAAAAGAAAATTGTAATGGTAAAACAAAACTTAGCTGAAAACGTAAAACCCAACCTCGTTCCATTGGTTGTATGAACTCGTGGCTTTAAAGTATCATCGAAACAGATTCTTCAAGGGGCAGTTTGTCTTGAAGTCCCGTAAAAATATGCTGTGTGAATTATTCTTATCCTTTTTTAAATGGACACATTTCCCAAACCGGGCGATTTCGTAAAAAATCGTGTAAATATTATCGATATACACCGATGTATGTGTTAGCACTGTACATTCAGTGAGTAATTTTTGTGTGAACAAAATCACAGGCATATTATTCATATGGGATTCGAACCCACAACCTTTGCAATTTTAGAGCAGTGTCTTACCAACTGGACCACCAAGATTGCCCGGTAGCTAGAGGCAGTTAGAATAAAAAGTTTTAACAGCGGGTACTGCAACGAATTAACATATGTTAAACTTAACATCTATTAAATATTTTCTATGGTAAACAAAATTTGAAAAGAAAGGATATAGTTCACAACATTGTAATGTAAACGCAGAGCCAGAAGCGTGTAATGAAGTTTCAACGTAACACCGCGGGAGAAAAAAAAACAGTGGAGAAAATAACTTACTCTTCAAACTCAAGCCTAAGTCAGAATTGACCCGATTTCGTGTTTCAATGGGACCTGACCCATTTCCGAGTCAGGTTGACCAGGAAACTGGTCAGAGGAAGGTTTGAGCCTCACCAACTTGGTCCATTTTGGGTCATATTGACACAGATTTCGAGTCAAACTGACCTAAATATTGGATCTGGATCGGGGTCAAGAGTAGAGCAAGTGGTATTAAAAATCCATCTCTTAAAACGTAGGTTTTAAAGGGAGACTTTGGAACAATAGGCGGCAGCACACTTACCAGGTTAATTTCCAATGTTTCATAGCTCTAAGCATGCGCACATTACCAAGAACAATTAATTTACCTGGTAAGTCTGCTGCCACCTAGCGTCCAGAAAGTCCCCATTCGTAAAGTATGACGTAACAGCTAGCTTATTTAAAACCTTTTCTATAAACCGACACTGAAAAGGTAAGATTTCGTGCCATCGCTTGTTTAGCTATAAATCCACAAATTCAAAAGCCTATCGCGTAAAATTCGTACACCACGTTTCATAAACAATTATTATTTACATTTCCAAATTTTGATTAAAATACTACATTATGCAAGTTAATATTAATAATAATAATAATAATATATACAAATTTTCTTAAAATGCTTTTAAATATACAACACTTCTTACTTGAATACATATTCTCGATAGTTTCGTTTTATTTGCATAAATTTGATCTCCCGTTTCCAAATAGATCATATGCATTAATGACGTCACCATCCCAGCCGCCATCTTAATAAACAGTGTTTTGTTGAAAATCTTAAGACTGTTTTTAGAGTGTACATATAAAAGGTGTTATGTTGTCATGTTTCCTAAGACAATTTGTGGATTAATTTACCAAAGCTAAAAACAACACTGGAACTGCCATACAGTTGCTCAAGCAACAACGAGGCATCCAAACTATGGTTCGCTATTTTAAGCTTAGGGTCAGAGGTCACGGTAGGATCCCGGAAGTGCGCAAAATATCAGAGAAGTTTTTAAAATGCATATTATGGTATTATTGAAGAGACTTAAAATACGCTCGGAATTCTGGCAGTAAGATTGTACAAGCTCGAAAACAATAGCAATAATTAACATAAGTATATACAGGGAAGTGTTCTTTCTCTGCATATACTATTTTGAATACTTCTGAAGTATACATTGTAGATGCATTTTTATAAAATAGTATCTTACCAATTGTGCGCATCTTTGATAACTATACACATCGGAACACCACCAACCAGTATTCGTTTGTGTTAAAAAACAAAACAAAAAAACAGCTTAAGTTAGCAAAGTTAATATAATTATGCTTATAACAATAATATTAATATAACCTGTACCCGTATTTATCTACAGCATATAATTATTATCGCTAACTCATCGCGCTAAATAGAATACCTTGAGAATAAGAAAAAAATAATGAACAATCCAATGTAAACTTAAGTTATTACGAAAACAAAAGAAAAACCGCCATATAGTAGGCAGATTAAAAGCACTGGACACTATTGGTAATTACTCAAAATAATTGTTAGCATAACAACTTATGGTAACGAGCAATGGAGAAAAGCAATGAAAAAACCGACTCCTCTGAAGTAATGTAGTTTTTGAGCAAGAAGTATTTTCTCACTAAAATATTAGAATATTCGAATATTTGAATAATCGAATTGAATTCGAGACCTCAGCTGAGGTCTACAATTCAAGCATCTGCAAGCACAAAACTTGTGCAACAAGGGTGTTTTTTCTCTCCATTTTTCTCTCGCAACTTTGACGACCAATTGAGCTAAAATGTTCATAGTTTTTTCTATGCATTATGTCGAGAAGTGAAAAGACTGGTCTTTGACAATTACCAAAGGTGTTCAGTGCCTTTTAAGAATTATTATCACTTCAAATCAATGACTATCAAAAAAGTATCTCCTGCAAATTTGAAGCAGCGATGGCGAAAAACCCTATTAGCTTGAATAGTGACGAAGTGTGGATGGCTATCTGTAGGGTAATTTGGTCTGTAAAGGGTTTGAATAAACCTGCGCCATACACTGTATAAATATCAGTTAATTAAGTTGATTGTCCTGGGCCCAACTTCATAAAGCTGTTAAACAGAGAATTCTGCTTAGCAAAATTCGATTTAGCCGAGTAGCGCATATTAATGTTGTACAAGGCTATAAACTCCTCACCAGGGAGCTGAGATAGTTTAAGGAGTGAATTAAAGGAACACGTTGCCTTGGATCGGACGAGTTGGTCTATTAAAAGCGTTTGAAACCGTTTGTTATGAAATGCATATGGTGAGAAAGATGTTTTAAAAGTAGAATATAAAGATCCACACAAGTATCACTCAAAATTGCATGGTTTTCCTTTTACGTCGCGAACTATCACGGTCGGCCATTTATGGGAGTCAAACCATAAATGGCCGACCGCGTTAGTCGACGAGGTAAAAAGAAAACCACCCAATTTGGAGGCAAACTTGTGTGGATCATTGTATTCTACTTTTATAATATCTTTCTAACCATGTGCATTTTATAACAAACGGTTACAAACGCTTTTCAAAGACCAACTCGACCGATCCAAAGGCAACGTGTTCCTTTAAGGCCCAGTGACTAGGGGTAATAATGTGAAGCGCTTTGGGACGCCCTCCGGGTGTGAAAAAGCGGTATATAAAAACGAGTTATTATTATTATCATTATTAAGCAAGAAGTGATCGGGGTACCAGCCGCAGCAACATTGGTAACTGTATGGTAAACTTTGGCTGGTAACGTATTTTTGCTGAGCAGAAGTTTTCTGTGCTAAGCATGTTTGTGTGCTAACATGCTTTATGAAATTGTGCCCTAGAAGCAATCAGTACCAGAAAAACTAACGTATAATGGAAAATGTTTTAAAAAAATAGTAACAAAATGCACCGGGTATATGGGGAGTCAGCACTCTAAAAACATTCCCCTTATGGGAAATTAACATGGGCTGGAGGAGTAGGATTCAAAAGAGGGCGCTATCAGAAGTATAGTTTGTACATAGGTCGCCATATGGGGAGGGGGGGGGCACAGAATCTCCGGAGGGGGGGGGGGGGGGGCACAGAATCTCCGGGGGGGGGGGCACAGAATCTCTCGCCACACTGTGTCAGGCCCTTGGGGACCAAGAGTCTGGGTAATTTTTGACCCAAGATTGACAGTGTTGGGTATCACGATTCTTCTTACTCAGACTCGCAGTTAAACACCACGCTGTTAGCATTATGGTCGACATCTTCAAGTTTAGTGAACCTCACCGGCATACCATCCACTGGATGCGGCGTTGGTAAGTGGGCGATCTTTAGTGTGTCCGGCTCCAGCAATTCCCAGTTACACGTTCTGGCCAGCTCGATAACGAGCATGCGCAGCAACAAGACAGCAAATGCTTTCCCGATGCAAGACCGGGAGCCACCGCCGAAGATGCAGAAGTTGTACCGGTCGCCGGTCTTGTCCTCCCGCCTCTCTGACGCGAAGCGATCGGGATCGAATTTGGCTTTGTCGGTGAAGACATCAGCGAAGTCGATGGTCTCTCTGATGCTATATAACAAGGTCCAACCAGCGGGGATTTGCTTTCCCTGTTGGATTAAAAAAGAAAAATTAGACGGGGTTGTGTACAGAAAGTACAATCCTTTTCAGTCGGTTTTTTGTTTCTGTTTAAAGCCATTGGACACTTTCGGTAAACAGTATTGTTCAAGGCCCACACTTCGTTTATCACAACTTCTACATACAAAAAAAACCTGTGAAAATTTAGGCTCAATCAGTCATCGGAGTCGGGAGAAAATAACGGGAAACCCCAGCCTTGTTTCCGCACGTTTCGCCGTGTCATGACATGTGTTTAAAATAAACCCGTAATTCTCGTTATCGAGAATTGATATTGTTTTAATGTTTTCTCAAAAAGTAAAGCATTTCATGTAATAATATTTCAAAAGAAGTCTTTCACCATTACCTTCTGTAAACCCTGTAAGTTATTTGTAAATCTGTGAACTTTTTTTTTCTTTACCGAAAGGGTCCAATGGCTTTAAAACGAGGTTCACCTTGCTGCTTAGTCACAAAAGTGCATAGGATTTGAGGCATTGCATGGTGAGGTATCAATGTATATTTGGTTTGCGGTAACACCATGTGTGTATCTACTTGCCAGGTAGAGTTGTTCTTAGGGAACTGTCTTGCTTTATTCTACTGCCGTGGAGTAGATAATCGGAGGTTTGGGAGACTTCTCAGTTCTGAAAAGAACTGTCCTGCTTATTAACTATTACCAGGGCGGATGGTATAGAAATTAGACTGGACTACTACTTTAGCTTATAGGATCGTAATTAACTGTACTGCCGCGGAGTCAGTTCTGAAATTGGTCTCAACGTTTCGACTAGCTTGCTCTAGTCATCGTCAGGAGATGAAAGTGCAGTTAAAGAAATAAAACATGGCAGTTGGAAGGGCTTTATCCTCAGGGAATGCTCGTTCGTATAATAATTTCCAGCGTGTTGGCGTGCGCTGCAAACATGATCCGGCGCGCCAAATCTGATTTCCACCATCAAAATATTTGAATTTGAGAAACGATTAACGACCATTTGTCAGATTCAGATTCTCAGAGAGTGTTGGTGTCCATTCGCGAATGATGCGGCCAGAAATACGGCTGGTACCCGCTGTCACCCCGCTAAACCGTGGATGGATTCGCATCCGTGTGGAAATACAGTGACGGTTTGTTGCTGTTTTCTCAGCAAGTAGACACTGTATCAAGCTGAAATTCTCACATGTGACTTTTACCATAGTATCTTTCTTGAAAATTTGGCTTATAAATGTGCGCATTACGTCGACAAAAACCAAACGATGAATCTAAACGTTTTAGATTGATTCCTCGTTGACTAACTTAAGACAAAGCCTGTCTTTGTGAAAATGAAAACTTTGCGTTTGTGTGTAGGGGTCTTGAGCTGTTTTGTTTTGGAGCTGGTTTTTTTTTTTTTTTTTTTTTGGGGGGGGTGCGTTTGGTGTGTTTTTTGGGGTGCGTTTGGTGGTTTAACGCCTATAATTGTGAATTGCACAAATCAAGAAGTTGAAATTCAGTAACTAGACAATACAATAACGTATTCTAACGTTGAGCGGTTACAGCTTGTATAAGGTTCGAACCTTACAACAGCCTTGTGATTGCAAGTCCTGCGGTCTTACCACTTGACCACAATCTGACTGACGTGTCAGCACGATTTCCATAATAGTGTTAGACTTTCAAAGTAATAATAAATGCCATTCCTACGTCATCATCCACCACATAAATCGAAACTGAGTGATGACATCACTTTGAAGATGCCAACCCAAAATTTAAATTATTAACGGCACTGGTAATTTATCTTCTAACAGGCTCTGATCTATGATCGCTACTTGCTCCTCAATTTACCTCGACCCCCCGTGGGGACGTAGATGTAAGTTCAGTTTCTGGTGATGTCACCAAGAATTCTAGGTCAAACGTGAAAAGTTCACACTTTTTTGGCCCAGAAAGCTATGACCTTGCCATATAAAGTGGAACTTTTTCTTTTACCATTTCCAATTCGATTACTAACAAAAGAATTATGACAGCGTATTGGCAGTATGCCTAGCGCCTTTTTTTTTTATCTACCCACACTACAACGAGTGATATACCCTTCATTTTGTTTTGTTGCTTCTCATTTGCCAAACTTCACGCTGGGGTGCAATATGATTTTGACGGGGTTCCCTGCGGATTCGCGTCCGGGTATACTATTTTTTTCATTTTTATTTTCATTGAAAGTCGGTGGATTGTGAGGAGCTCGTGCGAAAACATTGTGCATAGGACCGGTCATGATGTGTCCTTTTGTTGCATGCTGAAGGTGCGTATTTAAAGATTGGTAAACAAGCCCGAACCAACTCTTTCGGCTTGGCTATACTATATAATACCCACCCTATCTAATGGTCTGTAGCGGTTGTCAACATTATTATTTCTTGTCACTCAATTGTACAGGTTGTCATTCTGGGTACAAACTGTGATTTGACAGGCTGTCATATCGTGTGCTCATCGTCTCCTGGCTTGACCGCCCCCCCCCCCGCCCCAACCCACTCTCCGATAACTTCTACTCGTCTCTCCTCGCAAACAAATCACCAGTGTCCAATTTCACAAAGCTGTTAAGCAGAAAGTAATGCTTGACAAATTCCTTTGCTTAGCAAAAATTGAGTGGGCCACCAGTACACAACAATGTTAACATAACGTAATTTTGTCTGATTACCTATTTATGTGTAGCAATACTTTTCTGTGCTTAGCAAGTTTGTGCTTACAGGCTTTATGAATTGGCCCAGGGCTGGAATTGCATCCTTGAAAGGGCAAGGCATTTCCATTTTGCAGTTCCATTTGAAAAGCTTAAAGTTTAAGGGAAACTGTTGAAGGGGCACCAAGGCGAAGACCAGGGGCAACGGGGAAAAGTGGATTTCCAAAGTGAAATTATCCCCTTGTACGAAAGACGAAAACAAAACATAAATCACTGAACTGTTGAACCTTCGATCGATGAGCACAAGTTTAAGGACAACTTTTGAAGGGGCACCAAGGCCAAGGCCAGGGGCAACGGGGGTCATGGCCTACCTCTGTGTATTTCCAGGCCTGAATCACTGCAATGCCCTCCCGCAAAACAAAATGTTGATTTTCCAAAGCGAATTTTACTCCATTACGACGATAACAAAGTAATACATCACCGAACTGTTGAAACGTTCGATCGATGAGCACAAGTTTAAAGAATGCTTTTGAAGGGGCACGAATTCCAAGACCACGGGCAAAGGAGTTCATGTGGTACTCGTGTTATTCCACGCCTGAATCTGCCACAATAAATGTGGATTTTCCAAAGTGAATTTCTCCCCCTTTACGAAAGACGAAAACAAAATAATATATCACTGAACTTTTGAACCTTTCGATCGATGAGCACCATAATGATCTGACAATTGGTCGGCACTTTTGGCGCCATGCCGAAAAGAAGGGAAAAAAAACACCGAGCGAACCAAGGCAGAACTACTCATGGAGACTTCGCTTAAGCATTCACCCGCAGCGGAGTCGAGTCCCGGCCCGATTTATTCCTGATGCTTTGCAGAGTTGTTGATTTGACTAGCTGAAGTCATTCTACCCTTTATTTTTTGTTGACTAATGGATTTGGCAACAGACCTGAAATTAGAACAAACTTTGCCAGAACGCCACCTGCCCCAGTATACAGTCATCCTAGAAAGACACATTGCGGCTGTGGTGAAATCGGTCCCCAGTCACAGTTTACAGAAAATTTTCACACTACCTCCATTTAGAACCGCGTTGAAACCTACCCGGATCCTCTCCGGTTCAGCCTCGCTTCTTTTCTACACGGTTCAGAGACAAGCGGCATTCACAATGGTCTTTACGTGAACCGATATTGCGGTTAACGCCGAAAAAAATGCAATCTCGAATATGCACAACACTTACATCCAACTCAAATGTCCGAAGTGCTTTCCTGAAGGCTGCACCGATAGGGGGCGACATTCTCAACACTTCCTTGACAACGCTCGTGACGTACTTAAGTTCATTTATCTTTAGCAGAGTCAGCTGGCTGCCGCTCACGTCCATGCCGTGCTCTTTCAGCTCTTGCCTCACCTTAGTGAGAATCTGTCTGTTCTTGTACAGTTGGATTATGACGCTACATGCGGCACTGGCTGTAGAGGCGTACCCAGCAACCAGAAGGTCAATCGCGTTTGCTGCTATGTTCTGCGTAAAAACAAAAAAAAACACAAATTGTGTTAAAGGCAGTGGACACTATTGGTAATTACTCAAAATGTTTATTAGCATAAAACCTTTCTTGGTGACAAGTAACAGGGAGAGGTTGATGGTATAAAACATTGTGAGAAACGGCTCCCTCTGAAGTGCCATAGTTTTCGAGAAAGAAGTAATTTTCCACGAATTTGATTTCGAGACCTCAGATTTAGAACTTGAGGTCTCTAAATCAACCATCTAAACGCACACAACTTCGTGTGACAAGGGTTATTTTTCTTTCATTATTATCTCGCAACTTCGATGACCGATTGAGCTCAAATTTTCACAGGTTTGTTATTTTATGCATATGTTGAGATAAACTAACTGTGAAGGCTAGTCTTTGACAATTTCTAATAGTGTCCACTGCCTTTAACTTATGTGATTTGTGACACACAGAGGGAAAGAGAGAGTTCCAATACCACAACGTTCCCATACTCTAATCAAACTTATTCTTGTTGTAAAGATTTGTTTTACTGTTGTCGTTTGTCCGTAAAAATATTTATTAAATGTTGCTGTTTTTTCTTCTATTTTTAATAGTGTTCTTAACCATTTAGTTTTTAAATAAATATATATTTTAAATCAACACAATTTTAAAATGTTGATGTTTGTTTGTAGTTGCTGGGCACCTCTGAAAAACAGTGTTTCACTGAGAGGTCTTCCCGGGGTTAATAGGAAATAAATAAATAAATAAATAAACAAATAAAAAATACACCCAAGTGAGAGTGGGCCCATATTCATAGAGCATGCTTAAGCACAAAAATAGCTAAGCACAACAAAATGTGCTTACATAATAAGATTATCAGCCAAACAGCTGTCACATGTACAATTTGTGACTGGTATTTTGCTATTTTTGCTAAGCAAACAATTATGAGGCAATATTGTCTGCATAGTAGCAGCTCTATGAAATTGAGCCCTGGTATTGTTACCAACTTTACTGCCTAATGAAATTTAGCAGCTCTGTGAAATTGTGTTGGGTAATTTTTCATTTTGAAAAAAAAAAGTATATTTTTTTAAATAAAAAAATTACCTCGTGTGAAGGTGTCTCTTCAGCCTCATTCTTTTGATCCATTAGAATTCGCAAAGCATCCTGGGTATCATCCGTTTCCTTCAGAGTGATATTCGCCATAATCCGTTGTCTGATGTAGTCACGTGCTTTCAGGCCCTGTTTGAAAAAGGAAGAAACGCACGAGGTTTTTTATTCAATAACATAAAACAGTCCTCAATTCAATTTGTGAAGTAAATACAATCAAGTGGCTTTTGTTAAAGGCACTGGACCATAGTGTTGGTAATTTCTCAAAACAATTGTTAGCATAAAAACTTACACATGATTTGAGGCATTGCATGGTGAGGTATCAATTTTGTATAAATTATTTGGTTTGCGGTAAAACCATTTTGTGTATCTACTTGCCAGGTAAAGTTTGCTCTTACTTGGTAATGAGCAATGGAGAGCTGTTGATAATACAAATATTGTGAGAAACGGCTCCCTCTGAAGTAACGCAGTTTTGAAGAAAGAGGTATTATTTCTTACTCATATAATAAAAGAATTCAGGCCTGAAGCCTTTTATTATGCATCCGAAAGCACAGTTTGATTTTGCAGCAAGGGCGTTTTTACTTGCATTCTCTTGCAACTTCAATGACCAATTGAGCTCAAATTTTCACAGATTTGTTATTTTGTGCATATTATGATGGAACACCAAGTGAGAATACTGGTCTTCGACATTTACCAAAGGTGTTCAGTGCCTTTAAAGCTTGTATATATGCGGGATTAGTTAGGGATAAAAACATAATTATAAAATTTAATCTTAAGAACAATTTTTTCTTCCACTGTATATTTCCCTCTGAAATGAATGAATATTATTCGAGACGACTGAATTTTTGAAAACCTAAAGTAAACTGTAAGAACTTATTTTGCTTTGTAACAGTCAACTTCAAGGACAATTATGTTAACAACATTGCTGAAATTTGTGCATGTTTTTTCTTCTTATCATTTTTCTCCCGACCCACACAACCCAATTTTCTTTTTGTACAGGTTTGTCATGTCATATATTGTGGTTGATCAAACAACACTGACAGCGACTATTTTGTCAGCTCTCCCAAACCTGCATTACACCTTTAAAGTTTGTTAATCACGCACCGTGCCATTTCTTGCAAGGTACAAAAACATAATTTTGAAAAATTTATACAACGGATGTGCACAGATTTGCTATTTCATGTATAATGGCTGATCACACAAAACATGAACACACTCTACGACTATTTTGTCAGCTCCAAATCCTGTACTATACACCTTTAAAGCCATTGTACACTTTCGGTACAGAAAAGAAAGAAAAAGTTCACAGATTTACTTACAGGGTTTACAGAAGGTAATGGTGAAAGACTTCTCTTGAAATATTATTCCATGAAATGCTTTACTTTTTTAGAAAACATTAAAACAATATCAATTCTCGTTAGCGAGAATTACGGATTTATTTTAAAGTCACCTGGAAATATAATTTGTTTTCTTTCAAACATAAGAGTATATGCTTACGAACAATAAAACAATTTTTTTAGTAATTGTTTGTCACGATTTATATGTTAAAAAAATATATAAAGTTGTTTGGGGGGCTGACTCCGCCTACCCCTTTTGTGACGTCAATCGAGGCAGACTTTGCCTGCAATGCGTATAGTAAACACACGTGTTTTTTTTTAAACTCACGACTTGGTCCGTACATGTACTTTGCAATTGTGTTTACTCTACGCATTACAGGCAAAGTCTGCCTCGATTGACGTCACGAACAGCGCCCTCTCGGGTCGGGTCTATTCTTAAATTTGTAAATAACATAAGAACTGATTTTTTAAAACCTTAGTTAACTGTCTATTCACATTCCACTCATCAAAACACATATATTAGTGACAAAAGCTTTATTTTGAAAAAATACCACTTCCAGGTGACTTTAAACACATGTCATGACACGTCGAAACGTGCGGAAACAAGAGTGGGTTTCCCAGTTATTTTCTCCCGACTCCGATGACCGATTGAGCCTAAATTTGCACAGGTTTGTCATTTTATATATAAGTTGTGATACACGAAGTGTGGGCGTTGGACAATACTAATTACCGAAAGTGTCCAATGGCTTTAAAGTTTGATAATCGCGCGCCGTGCCATTTCTTGCAAAGGTACAACAACATAATCTTGGGGAATTATTGCTTATATTGAAGGGCACTGAACTGAACTGAACTGAACGTTTAAACAGTTCGTGTATATCGCAATAGGGGAAACAATCGTTATTGTTTAATATATGTGTTTACTTCACGCTTAAATAACTGCATAAAGTAGATGTCAATACGACATTGCGTGCAAAATATTAAAACTTTAAAAAACGAAAGAAAAGAGAAAAAATGTGTGGGCGGACTGAACGTTTATAGGGACAATGCCATTCCAAAAATAGGGCACTCGTAACCTAACGCTGTCTTCAAAACAGCATGAAAATATACAGATGTTTGAATTCATTTATGATGACGTATTGACAAAGTTCCTTAAAGTGGGATAAAAAGGCCCAAATTCCTGTGCAGTTGAAGGTCATAATATAGCAACCAAAACGAAAAGGAAATTTAGTGCAATTTATTGGTAGATGAAGCATTGTGAAGCAGCCTGTGGAAATGATAACCATGATATCTGAAAGCAATGAGTCAGAAAGCGAAATACTGTGGGTAATACAAAACAAAATGGGATTATTCCCCCAGTGTCATATTTGTTAATGCACTGTGATTTACCAAATTAATTTATGCACCATCTCCTGGGCCCGATTTCATAGAGCTGCCAGTCTCTGATAGGTACCTTTTCTTGGACACAAAACACAATGTCCACAGCTTTATATTAAACTTATACAGTTTGAAGATAATGATGGTAAAAACCTTTCCTTAAAGACAATGGACACTATTGGTAATTGTCAAAGACCAGTCTTCTCACTTGGTGTGTCCCAACATATGCATAAAATAGCAAACCTGTGAAAATTTGAGCTCGATTGGTCGTCGGAATTGCGAGATAACTACGAAAGAAAAAACACCCTTGTCACACGAAGTTGTGTGCTTTCAGATGCTTGATTTCGGCATAACAATTCCTTCGCTCACAGAGTTTTGAAAGATGCACATTAATTCCCATCAAACGGAAAGCGTCCACAAGGACATAGAGCCTTCAATAATTGTTCTTGCCTATGCACATCCAATTTTAACTAGAACTGTTATTTCTTGATTAATTTACAATGAATGGTGACGTTTTCCTGATGTTAATAATTTCGATTCATGTTCAATTATTTTCGCTCCACAATATTTGAAAATGTCACACTTCCACTCAAACGGAAAACGTCCACAAGGAAATATTATGACCATCCTTCTCGCCCGCGCAGCAAGTTTTTACCTATAATTGCTATTATTTGTTTAATTGTTATGAATAATGACGTTTGCTGATGTTAATCAAATCATGTTCGGTTGCGTTTGGGTCGTTCCTTTCTGAACTCAATCACCCTGCCTCAAACACCGTCGTCACGGGCGCGCGTGGGTCAATCGTACACAACTTCCACCGCAGTTCGATTTGTTTGGATTTCATAATAAACAGCTTTAGATGTATCCTAAGGGATGTGTTTAAGTTTGCAAAGCCTTTTGGCAAACTTCATGCCCCCCTCCCCCCCCCCTCAAAAAAAAAAAAAACTCCGGCAGAAAAATCTTCAAAAACCTGTCTGTACATAAGCACTGTTACTATATTTTTGTTGGTGTGAAGTCCGCGTGTGAATATAAATCTATAATGCCGCAGGGAACACCGATGACAAAGCACGGTACAAGCACGTTCTGATCGAATAGCATGTCTGTTTTTTCCCCTTTCCTAAATAAAAATGCTCCATGCACTTTGGCGAGAATGAGTTCATTGAACTCACTATTTTACCTCATATAATTGCATGCGGTCAAAACAAACTTGAGCAACGAAAACCAATGCTATAAAAGTAAAAGATTACAGATGCGCACTCTTTCGATAACTTAAATGTTAAATCTTTAAAGGCCATGGGACCGATGTCACAAAGCAATAAAATTCATCGCAAGACAGATTTCCAGTATCACCATAGTGATTTGTATTGTGGCATCACACTTTACTTAGCAACTACGATTGATTTGCAGTTAAGATCAATCTTTTAGCTCTTTGTGAAATTGGCTCCCGCTCAATTTGGTGAATATTGCTTTCGAACGTCAGCTCTGAAAGTTTCGGCGAGCACATGCAGGAGTAAACACATGAAAATATATAATGACGTTCTTAAGAAAAAAGAGCGCTGTAAGCGCGAGACAGAACACTCTAAATCCACGTGGATCTGTAAACTGACATTTCAAAAGTCCACCAAAAAAAAACCTTTCGGCATGAAATGTTTTTTAAGAGCCACGTTGCCACTTTGGCACCTTTCAAACTCGAATCAAATACCACACCTTGGTGGGCTGTTATGGCTTTCTTTTAACATTGGCATTGTCACTGGGATAAGACCGATGTTCAAAAAGAGCCCAAGCACCCTGCGTTCATGTTTAGGCCCGACTGAATACTGCAAGTCAGTCAGTCGATAGTTCTTTCAATTAAAAGTCACCTGGAAATATATATTTTTTTCTTTCAAACATAACAGTATATGCTTACGAACAATAAAACAATTTTTTTAGTAATTGTTTGTCACGATTTATATGTTTTAAAAATATATGAAGTTGTTTGGGGGCTGACTCCGCCTACCCCTTTTGTGACGTCAATCGAGGCAGACTTTGCCTGCAATGCGTATAGTAAACACACGTGCAAAGTACATGTACGTCCAAGTCGTGAGTTGGTACATTTCAAAAAGTGTTTTTCTGCATTCAGCAGCAATACACCTGGTCGGCATTGAAACGTACAATCTTACGACTTGGTCCGTACATGTACTTTGCAATTGTGTTTACTCTACGCATTACAGGCAAAGTCTGCCTCGATTGACGTCACGAACAGCGCCCTCTCGGGTCGGGGTCTACTCTTAAATTTGTAAATACGAACTGATTTTTTTAAACCTTAGTTAACTGTCTATTCACATTCCACTCATCAAAACACATACATAAGTGACAAAAGCTTTATTTTGAAAAAATACCACTTCCAGGTGACTTTAATTTCATTAAAACAACAAGTCTCCTGACAATGACTAGAGCAAGCCAGTTGAAACGTTGAGACCAATTTAAGAACTGACTCCGCGGTAGTACAGTTAATCACAATCCTTCAAGCTAAAGTAGTAGTCCCAGCCTATTTTCTACACCATCCGCCCGGGTAATAGTTTTTTTTAAAAAGCAGGACAGTTCTTTTTAGAACTGAGAAGTCTCCCGAACCTCTTACTCCGCGGGAGTAAAATAAAGCAAGACAGTTCTCTAAGAACAAACTCTACCTGGCAAGTAGATACACACATGGTGTAACCGCGAACCAAATATACATTGATACCTCACCATGCAATGCCTCAAACCCTATAAACAAAACGTAGATATCTGTACCAGCAAAACTTACCCTATTTAACCCACTGCCTGGTAGGTTGATCGGCAGCGAGAAAAAACAATGCACAATCTCTTCAAAGTAGTCGATGAGTTTAGTGGTCTCCTCCTTGCTGCAGTCGAAGCCGCACAGGACCTTCCCGGCCACCATAAACGTCAGCAGCCTGCACTCCGGATACCCGGCCACACCCCCGGGGACCTGACACCAATCGTGTATTGTCTTAATCATAATGGGATGTATCAGTGAGATATAACCGGACAGAGCCGTGTGCGAGAAGGCAGTCATGACATGCTTACGGAGTTTGACGTGGTGAACGCCCTGGCTCTGGGTAAGGCTTTCTGGGCCGATCAGGAGCTGAGTGGTGGCCGGCCAGTAAGATTTCACGATGTCGTTCTCGCCGTGGAGGATCTTGCGGATGTTGTCGGCTCCTCTCACCCGCACCGTGGGCCGGCCGAACAAGTGGGTCTTGAAGAGCCGACCGTGCTGGCGGAATTTCTTTTCGTAAAACTGCGAACCCTGCCAAGCAAGCGAGAACACATATTCTGTTATTCCTTATGCCTTAAGGTAAATCCTTATGGGAAATATACAGCGGCGTAACCGGAGGTTGGGGCACTGACTCACCACACAGATCCCCCTCCCCAACCCGAAGCCCCAAACGAAAATCAAATCCCGATAGTGCTCCCCCCTTTCCCCCAAAAAATAAAATCACCCAACAGAAAATAAAGGTCCAACCCGATTAGGCCTAAATCCATCTTCATATACAACATTTGAAGAAAGCAAGAACCACCCTCCTTAATCAGAAACCGGACCCCTCCCCTCCCCATCACCACTGTAAAGCCATGGACATCTCCTGTGCCCCCCCCCACTCAACCCCACCCCACGCATTCGGTTTCCCACTGAGAAAGTCCTTGCTACCCCTTATATCTGAAGGCTCATTGAGTATGTACATGCTATTAACTAAACACACGGTAAAATTATAAATAATTCAATACAACTAAAAAATGATAAGCATAATGGCAAACTTTTACTGAACAAGCAAACAAACAAAGAAACGCACAAAGAAACACACCAAGAAACAAAACAACAACAGAAGAACAGTCCACCTACCTGAAGTCCGAACCCAATGGTCTCTCCTATCACGGGCCAGCCCATGCTGCCGTCCGGTAGTGGCAAGTCCGACGCTGGGTCTCTGCTCATCACGTTATACTCGTACCACAAGCGACGCACCAGAAGGAGCAACACACACGGGAGAATGATCGGCAGGACGAGAGGAACAACATACTGTCCCGTCGTCCCGAGCATCTGTGAATCCACGCCCATAATGCGGCAACCTGTCACAAGAAAATTCACAAATATTGAAAAGTCCGCACACATAACACACACAAAAAGACTGAGCAAGATGAAGATGTGTACATCAGAGATCCACTATTTTTGCGTTCTGATGGTTCGCTTGACGGATGACGAACTGCCTGGATTTATATAGGGCTGTTGTGAAACTTATCCCGGTAAACACATCTATTATAATAAAGAATGGAACTGAACTTATGAACTCCCCTCCTTAACACAAAAAAAAAATCGATGCTGGAAACAAAAAAAAAGGTGAGTCGTGCTTTTTTGTTTTTTTTTGCTTTTTTTTTTAGCTCAAGTTCAGAGTGAGTTCAAGCGAAAGAAACAACATGCCGAGAAGTCGCTTTGTCATGTAAAACTAACCAAACTTTGATGTTTCCCCCTTTGATGAACGTTGTGCACACCGACGAGTGGTATGCGTTCTTGAGGTCGAACTTTAACCATGACCGATTGCTGGATATAGGTCAACGTTGCTGATCGAATACCCCCTCCCATCCTAGCACGATTCCAATAGTAAGGGATGCTATACACACTCACTGCATTAAGCTCAGGGCCCAAGTTCATAGAGCTACTTAAAGGCACTGTTAGGACGAGTTTTACGACTCACTAGTCCTAACTCTTTGTGAAGTCGACCCTACTTGACACGTTTGGTAATTATTGTCAAAGACCAGTATTCTAACTTGGCGTATCCCAATCCCAAGACATGCACAAAATAACAAATGTGTGAAAATCTTGACTCAATTGGTAATCGGATTTGCAGGAGAAAAATATATCCTTGATGCATAAATGTGTGTGCTTTCAGATGCACAATACAGGGCTTTAGGTCTGAAGTCTTCTATATTTGAATGAGACATATATACCTCTTTCTCAAACTTCAGAGGGAACCGTATCTCACAATGTTTTAAACTATAAACAGCTCCCCATTGCTCGTTACCAAGTAAGGTTTATGCTAACAATTATTTTGATTAATTACAAATGCCTTTGAACAGTAACTATCTACTAAGCAAAACAAGAGCGGGATGCCAGTCACAAGTTGTACATGTGTCATAGTAGTTTGGTTGGCAACCTAATTCTTGTAAGCACAATTTTGCTGTGCTTAGCTACTTGTTATGCTTAAGCAGCTCTATGAAACTGGGTCCTGGTAGTCGTTGTATACACATGAATTAAAACCGGGTGCATTGGGGGTGAATATACACACCTTGCAGCACAACAACAATTCAGCAACAATTCGAAAATCAAAACACATTCTTCATTTTTTTTTTTCTATTTTTTTATAGTTTTTTTTCAGGAACCCCTGACTTCAACCTGCCAACACCAATCACAATGATCTCGGAAGCTTCCAAGAACTATGACGTGCTATTCTGGCATCCATAATGCATTCATTTTTTCGTTTTAGCAGAGGTCTGACATCCGATATCTATACAGATTTTCAAAAAGGAAGCGATGGCAAGTTGCCCCCCCCCCCCAAACTCTTTGCAGTATAACTTCCAGGGCTTTTCTTGTAAACGAAAGCGTATAACCTCCAATCACTGTGAAGTGTTGTACAACACATTTCCTGTGATTTTAATAGAAGTTTGTATTTTTAAACTGCGAGTTGTTGTCTCATTTCCGCCATGCCCCCCCCCCCCCACATTAAAGGAACTCGGGACAGGGCAGAAGCTTATATACATTCGTACGTTAAAATGAAGACTAATTTTCACGGCACTGGACACTATTGGTAATTACTCAAAGTAATTGTTGGCAAACAAACTTACTTGGTAACGAGGAATGGATAGCTGTTGATAGTATAAAACATTGTGAGAAACGGCTCCCTCTGAAGTAACGTAGTTTTTGAGAAAGAGGTAATTTCTCACTCAAATAATAATAAAAGCCTTTTATTATGCATCTTAAAGCACACAAAGTGATGCAACAAGGGTGTTTTTTCTTTCATTATTCTTTTGCAATATCGATGACCAATTGAGCCCAAATTTTCACAGATTTGTTATTGTATCATGTGCATAATGTTGGAATACACCAAGTGAGAAAAGTGGTCTTTGAAAATTACCTAACGTGTGTGAATGAATGAATTTTGTGAATGAATGAATTTTAGTGTGTGAATGAATGAATTTTGTGAATGAATGAATTTTTAATGAATTTTGTTTTGTAAATCCAAACATGTTGATAATTTGTTAGACCATAGAGGTATAATTAGACCATCTGGCCCGTAGCCGCGTTGTGCAACTTGTTCCTGGTAGAGACCGAAACAACACTTGGTGTAAAAACGATTCGTGGAATCCATGCTTCGTCCCTCGCTCTACCAAGTTCATACAACTATCGATTTATCGGCAACTTCCGTCCCCGCCCTAAAAGAACCCTGAACCTGACAGAAAAATGGAGCAGAGATAATCAGCAACCATGACCCAAATGGCTCAATACAGTCAAACCCTCTACGCGTATACGCACAATGAACAAATAGTTGTGACCTAAAAGCCACGTGCTTGACCCTTAGACTAGCTGCGACCACGTTTTTTTTTCCCCCTATGATATTATTATTATTTTATTTTATTTTACTTCAAGAAATTGTTTACTTCCGTCCGAACAGATAATCAAAATAACAATAACACAGATTAGTATTGAGGAGAATTGAAAATCACGGGCGCATAACCAGAAAAAGTAAAAACACAAAATGGACGAACATCAACATTAACAAGTTTAGTGATAGTATAGTTCTCTTGCATTTATTAAAACAACAACTATGATCGAATCGAACTTTTCATATCTTTTGAAAATTAGTTCGGAATCACACAGCGCAAGTAATGCTGCACAGCGCCACCAACCTATACGCACAACTCGAACTGGCTAACGGTTGCACATTGGCATGGGTAATCTAAACGGTAAATTTATTTTTAAGGCACTGGACACGTTTAGTATTTGCCAAAGACCAGTCTGCTCACTTGGTGTATCCCAACATATGCTTAAAATTTAAAACCTGTCAAAATTTGGGCTCAATTGGTCATCGAAGTTGCAAGAAAATAATGAAAGAAAAAACACACTTGTTGCATTACGTTGTGTGCTTTCAGATGCATAATAAAATGCTTCAGCTGAAGCATATTTTTAATTTTTGAGTGAGACATCACCTCTTCCTCAAAAACTAAGTTACTTCAGAGGAAGCTATTTCTCACAATGTTTGATCATATCAACTGCTCTCCATTGCTCGTTACCAAGTAAGGTTTTTATGCTAACAATTATTTTGAGTAATTACCAATAGTGCCAATTGCCTTTAAAGGCAGTGGACGCTTGGTGGCAGCAGACTTACCAGGTAAAATATATTATTCTCGGTAATGTGCGCATGCTCAGAACTACGTAAACAATGCAAAATTACCTGGTAAGTCTGCTGCCACCTAGCGTTCTAAAGTCTCCCATTAGTTTGAGGAATTGGTTTGAGGATAACATACTATGTATCTTTTTTCTTATTCAAAAACAAATCATTATTTTGTTATGGAAAAATGATCTTTGCTAAGATTAATAATTGTTTTCTCCAGAAGACGATCATAACATACTATCGAAACGTCGAGTTGAAACCAACGGTTCTTTTCAGAACCACCCCAACTCATTAGAGAAAGTCATTACATGGTGTTACCACAAACCTTTCCACCTTTCCGTGTCATGACATGTGTTTAAAATAAATCCGCTATTCTCGATATCGAGAATTGATAATTGTTTTAATGTTTTCCCAAAAAGTAAAGCATTTCGTGTAATAATATTTCAAGGGAAGTCTTTCAGCATTACCTTCTGCGAACCCTGTAAGTTATTTGTAAATCTGTGAACCTTTAATTTTTGTTCTGTTCAGAAAGTGTCCAATGGCTTTAACTAATGCTGTTTTAACTGCACAACATAATCACTGATCATTTGTATAGTGTATACTCAAATGGTGAAAAGTGAATTAATTTAAGGAAACAAGCAATTACCATAAAGACGGATCCGAGTGTATGTCTTGGGTGTGTTTACTACCTCCTCCAAATTGAAAGCAAAAAAAAAAGCAAGGCAGGCAAACAAAATTAAATAATTAAACAAAATGTCTCTAAAAGGTGTGTCAAGGGAAGGGCTTTCCATCTAGAACATGATTGAAGTGTTTTCCATTAATTAAAACAAAAATTCACAAAGGAAAAAGGAGAAGGAAAACAACACACGACAATTTCAAATAAAATGTACACAAAGTTCTGTTTTAAAGGCAAATTCCCAAAGACCAGTATTCTCACTTGGAGTATCCCGACATAATATGCATAAAATAACAAACCTGTGAAAATTTGGGCTCAATCGGTCATCGATATTGCAAAAGAATAATGAAAGAAAAAACACCCTTGTTGCATTACTTTTTGTGTTTTCAGATGCATGATTAAAGGCTTGAGTGAGAATTGACCTCTTTCTCAAAAACTACGTTACTTTCGAGACCTCAAAATATAATTCTGAAGTCTCGAAAACTACGTTACTTTTAAGAGGGAACCGTTCTCACATTGTTTTATATTATCAACAGCTCCCCATTGCTCGTTAACAAGTAAGTTTTTGTGCTAACAACTGTTTTGAGTATTTACCAATAGTGTTCATTGCCTTTAGAGGCCAATTAATAATTAGTATCAGACAAATACTTCCATCCAAAAATGCAGCTGTAAAAATTGACGTGAAAGATCCAGTTGAAGAGAAGAGGTGTTTTAGACCTCCTCAATCGAAATAAGCCCGGTATTAAAGCGCATAAAATCCCCGGCAAAGATTATAAGTTTTCGCTGTTTTCAATCGGGGTCACCCCCAAAGTTGATGACATTTTCACTAGGAATGTTGGAGCCTGCGTGCATTAACCACTTTCAATGTTCACTATGGTCCAGAGATCAAACGAAAGACGAATAAGATTGAAAACTAGTGATAGCTGCACTCTCTATTACTAAGAAAAAACCAAAAAAAACAAAACGATGTAATTTGGCATAAAACAAAACTGAGCAAGACATTAATAATTCAAAACAGGAAAGTTGCACATCCGAAGCACTATCCTAAGTAATGTTGTAACGTGTACGATAATGTTGCAGACTCCAATAATTGTTAGCATAAAAACTCACTTGGTAACGAGCAATGGAGAGCTGTTGATAGTATAAAACATTGTGAGAAATGGCTCCCTCTATTAAGTAACGTAGTTTTCGAGAAAGAAGTAATTTTCCAATAATTTGATTTCGAGACCTCAGAATAAGATTTTGAGGTCCCGTAAATCAAACATCTGAAAGCACACAACTTCGTCTGACAAGGGTGTTTTTTCTTTCATTGTTATATCGCAATTTCGATTACTGAATGAGCTCAAATTTTCTTAGGTTTGTGATTTTATGCAACGTAGTTTTCGAGAAAGAAGTAATTTTCCACTAAAATATTTGAATTTGGTTTCGAGACCTCAGAATTATATTTTGAGGTCCCTTAAATCAAGCATCCGAAAGCACACAACTTCGTGTGACAAGGGTGTTTTTTCTTCCATTATTATCTCGTAACTTCGACAAGGGTGTTTTTTTCTTCCATTATTATCTCGCAACTTCGTCGACCAATTTTCACAGTTTTTTTTGTGTGTGCATGAGATACACCAAGTGAGAAGCCTGATCTTTGACAACTACCAAAGGTGTCCATGCAGTGCCTTTAAAAACCCAATTTTTGTAAAGAAAAATTCACAGATTTTCAGAACACTCTGAAGACACAATAGGAGAGTGTACACCGTGCCATGTAAAACGAGCACCACATGAAATATAAAATTGTTGCATACATCGTGAATAAAATACTTACAATTCAAAGCAAGAATAGGAGGAACTAATGCCAACAGTTTCATCAAATGCAACCACGAGTAACCCATCGATAGAACCAAATCCAAGCACTTTACATAAACGAAAACCGTATCTCGAGCTACCCAGTGTTCGACTGATCCCCACCAACTGCTTAACTACCACTTGTATCCATAATGAGCCAAATAATATTGTTATCTGAAGGACAGTGTAGACGCGCATTACGTAATACGTTTGAGTTCAAACATTCAAGGCTATTTCATGCCAGGCAAACATCTAAATTTTTTTACAATTTGGTTATTGTAAATGTGGCTGCGCGTGGCTATTGTGACCCTGAGTTAAACCTGTTTCTGGCTAATCGGGAAGATTACCAGGGGCCGGTGTCTGGTGCAATTATGTCCGCCATGCAAAACTGTCCGCTCCGGACACTTTTGCATATATAGCTTTCCTATAGCTTTCTTTATTGGTTACTCCTTTAAACAATATTGTTTGTACTGTTTTACATGATAAAATTTACTTGAACTTAGATCCGAAATGTTTTGTTGTCAGCCAATTTCAACGTCCATGTTCATCGCATGTTTAAGTGTTATTTATTCGGCCTAAGATTTCAACAAACGGTATTAAAGACACTGGGCACTATCGGTAGTTGTCAAAGACAGTCTTCTCACGACTTATGCATAAAATAACAAACCTGTGAGAATTTGAGCTCAATTGGTCGTCGAAGTTGCGAGATAATAATGGAAGAAAACACACCCTTATCACACGGAGTTGTGTGCTTTCAGATGATCGATTTCGAGACCTCGAAATCTATTTCTGAGGTCTCCAAATCAAATTCGTGGACAATTATTTCTTTCTCGAAAACGACGTCTTTTCAGAGCGAGCCGTTTCTCACATTTTATACTATCAACCTCTCCCCATTACTTGTTACCAAGTAAGGTTTTATGCTAATAATTATTTTTTAGTAATTACCAATAATGTCCGCTGCCTTTAAGCTTTGGTTTCTACTTAGCAGATGCTTTGTGGGGGCCTTGGTGTATAAGATACAAATAGAAAACAGAGATGCCTTGGAGAGAAAGAAAGAGAGAGAGAGAGAGTCCAAGAAAAGGTGAGTATTGATATTAGCCGGACCCTGGGAATTCTGCAAGGACTTTCTGAAACCATTATCGACGGAAGGGTTACACAGGGGTCAATCCTGGGGCAGTTAGTGATGCGATTAGTACCCCACGAATTGTTGTACTCATCGGAAGTACGCAGTGCATTTTTTTGAGTCGTTTTGTATTAGTGTTTTTTTTAAATGCATTTGGGTGGATTTCACAAAGAGTTAAGACTAGTCTTTTCTCGAGTCTTATAGTAGGACGAATTACTCGTCCTGGCCTAACTCTGGTCTTTTTTTGTTATCTCTAACGACTAGAACTAAAAAGTTAGACTAGTCCTAAGTTCTTTGTGAACTCGACCCCTGGACACCTTTGATAGTATTGTCACCAGTACCATACGATAGTAGCCAGGGAATGTTTTTGTTATGCCCATCGGAAGGCCATGGTGCAATTTCGGGGTCATTTTGTATTGGTGGTTTTTAAATGCACTGGACACCTTTGATAATTGTCAAAGACTAGTATTCTACGATAGTAGTCCACGATTTTGTCTATATGGCCATCGGAAGGCCATGATGCAATTTTTAGGGTCATTTTGTATATTGGTGTTTGTTTTTTTAAATGCACCGGACACATTTAGTTTGGTAATTTTGTCAAAGACCAGTATTCTACAATATTACCCCATGAATGTTGCTTATATTGTTGCCATCGGAAGGCCCCAGACATGTATGTGTGCCATTTTGTATTGGTGGTTTTTAAATACATGCACTCGACTAGCATCTTTTAGTAATTGACAAGTATTCTCACTTGGTGTACCCCCAACATGATAACGCATAGAATAATAAATCTGTGAACATTTTTAAAGAAACTAATGATGGCTTCAGGCCTGAAGTATTTTGTTTGTATTTGAGTGAGAAATTACCTGTGTCAAACGTTACTTTATAGGGAGCCGTTTCTCGCAATATTTTACACTATCAACACCTCGCCATTGTTCGTATCCGAGTAAGTTTTTACGCTAACAATTATTTTTTTAAAGTTAATTACCAACAGTGCCCATTGCCTTTAAGTCCCTACCTGACTGCGTGGGTTTTTTTCCTGGAAAAACTAACTCTCTGGGGGTTTTCAGCCTCCCACACATCTAAAACTTTAACCTCCTTTCTCGTCTCGTCTCCATTGGGGTTCTATGGCTAGTAGTACAGTGACAAAAGTTCACGTTTCTAAAGTCCTTGGATTCACAACCAGAGTAAATCACATGCAATTAGATGATGTCATGGTGTATGGAGGTTGACACGACACAGTACTTGACACTTTGAAGGACATCTGAAACCTTTGGCACCGAATTCACAAACCTACTTATTATAAGATAGTATTTCACGAATGTTGCTATACAGAGCATACTGATCTAAACGTCGCGTTGAAACCAACGGTTCTTTTCAGAACCACCCCAACTCATTAGAGATAGTCATTACATGGTGTCACCGCAAAACTTTCTATATCCTACTTATTCTTATAATGGCATTTGAGGCACTGTTGAGGCACCGTATGCCATACAGTGCCTGCATTTGAGGCACTGTTGAGGCACCGTATGCCATACAGTGCCTGCATTGGAGGCACTGTTGAGGCACCGTATGCCATACAGTGCCTGCATTTGAGGCACTGTTGAGGCACCGTATGCCATACAGTGCCTGCATTTGAGGCACTGTTGAGGCACCGTATGCCATACAGTGCCTGCATTTGAGGCACTGTTGAGGCACCCTGTGCCATACAGTGCCTGCATTTGAGGCACTGTTGAGGCACCGTATGCCATACAGTGCCTGCATTTGAGGCACTGTTGAGGCACCCTATGCCATACAGTGCCTGCATTTGAGGCACTGTTGAGGCACCGTATGCCATACAGTGCCTGCATTTGAGGCACTGTTGAGGCACCGTATGCCATACAGTGCCTGCATTTGAGGCACTGTTGAGGCACCGTATGCCATACAGTGCCATGCCTCAAATGCCATATCATACAGTGTATGGTGAGGGATGGTGAGGTATCAACATTGGTTTGCGGTAACACAATGTGTAGTCTACTTGCCAGGTAGATCCTTGCTATATATTCTATTATAACACCCCTTACAATTATTCTGCCTTTTCATTGGTTTAGAGCGCGTCACATGATTATGTATTAGTTGTACTAGACGGCGGCCGTGTGATAGTGCATCGTTTGCCGTGTGATAGTCCGACGACCATACGGCGTGCAGTACCCAGACGTCTTTTTACCCACCTCGAACCAATCAGTTGTGCATCTGTGTATCTGAAACGGGCGTACGAACGTTACGTGTACGAAGATAATAAATAGTCTTTTGGGGTGTTATAAAACAAATATTGACTGTTTTAACTCGTGCTATGGTTAAAACTCCGACCCCCTCGGTGATCCCCGGACCGTTCCATTTCCCTCGGCTGCGCCTGTGGATCACCTTGCGCCTTGGGTATGTGACAGATGGTGTCTCACAAAATGTTCCAATACTTTATAATAACACTCTTTTCTTCTTGATACATCAGTCTTTCCTTCTTGATACAGAAGCCTAAAACCCTCTAAAGATTTCATGGGATTCACAGAAGACATTGAATACAGTACACAATAGGTGAACGGTGGGGGGGGGGGGGCACACAAGGCCACATGTCGAGCATCACGAAACGTTTGGTTGAATTTGTCAAAATGGAAATTTTTACCGGAAACGTTCCGGAAACGTCCCTGAACAACGCAATTGTTATTGGTTGGTCAGGCTTTGTGAGTTGGCCTATCGAATGCCATACGCCATACACGTGCAAAGCATGATGGGGTAACTACGATAGGCGCGGGGAAAAGGTCGAAATAATATGGGGTTTTTTCTCGTTAATGTAGCTGCACACATTGTGTAAACAACCAGGGCGAAATGTGTTTCCGAGTACCATTTCACGTGGTATTTATCTTTTCTCTTAGAAATTGTGAGAAGGTGGATCAAAAGAAGCACTTAAACTCGAAATGCAGTTTGTATTTAAAACAAATACATACATTTTATTGTGTTTTTTTTAGAAGAAAAAATATACAGCTTGCCAAGTTTAGATTGTCATTCTTTAGACGCTGTCTGCAACTATGTCATCAGCTCTACCAAACCAGTTTAATTTGCTACCTTTAAAGGCACTGGACACTATTGGTGATTACTCAAAACTATTGTTAGCATAACAACTTGTAAGGAAACAAGAAATGGAGAGCTCTTGCTAGTATACACTCTAGTGAGAAACAGCTCTCTATAGTAACGATGTGGTTTGAAGAAAGAGGTAATTTCTCACTCAAGTTTTGTTATGGGCATCTGAAAGCACAAATAATTTGTACAACAAGAGGGTGTTTTTCATTCATTATTTTCTTGCAACTTCGATGACCAAATTGAGTCAAAATGTTCACAGATTTGTTAATTTATGCATATCTTGGGATACCGGGGTCGATTTCACAAAAATAGTCCTAGCTTAGGACCAGTCCTTTAGATACTTAAGGCTAGTCCTAAGTTAGAAGGAGTAACTCGTCCTAACTTGAGGTAAGACTAGTCTTAACTCTCAGTGAAATCCATCCCTGGTCTATGACAATAACTAAAAGTGTACAGGGGTCGATTTCACAAAGAGTTAGCACTAACATGACTAGTCCTAGGAGATATTAAAAACTTAAGGCTAGTCCTAAGTTAGGAGGAGTAACTCGTCCTAACTCGAGATAAGACTAGCCTTATTAAACTCTTTAGTGAAATCGACCCCACTGCCTTTAAGACAGGCAGATGCCGCAGTGAAACTTTGCGTGCAAACTATATACACCTCGGTTCCTTGCCCTTTCTCTATGGTGTCAACCATGCGATCCCGTATAATTATCAACACAAATTGCTCTCTTCGACTCAGTCTCCATCTGACATTTGAAATTCAAGATTGCGGCTGTATAATTATCTCTCCCGGATGTTTACCTGCAGAGGCTCTTGATTAGTTTGAACTTTTTAAAATTTATTAAAGGCATGGACACTATTTGGTAATTACTCCGAATAATTGTCAGCACAAAAAAAAACGTACTTGGTGTAGGAGATAGTATAAAGCCTTGTGAGAAACGGCTCCCTTTGAAGTAACATAGTTTTTGAGAAAGAAGTACTCACTCAAATAATAAAAGCATTTTATTATGCATCTGAAAGCACACAAAGTAATGCAACAAGGGTGTTTTTCTTTCATTATTCTCTTGCAACTTCGACGACCAGTTGGGCAAAATTTGTCAAATACTTGTTATTTTATGCAATAATATTGGGACCAAAGGTGTCCAGTCAGTGCCTTTAAAGTTGGTACGAATGCAGAGTTGTTGACTCGAGTTAAATGACTATGGCCGTGTCCGAAACGACGACTTCGGCTACAGCTACGTCTAGATCAGCGCGTCTACCAGTGTTGAAGAATAGGCAGACGCGCGCGATCTAGCCGTAGCTGTAGCCGAAGTCGCCGTTTCGGACACGGCCTTAGACTCAGGTCGCTTTTTCTTTGACTTGGTTGGTAACTTTCAGCATTGCCTTAAAGGAACACGTTGCCTTGGATCGGTCGAGTTGGTCTTTGAAAAGCGTTCTGTAACCGTTTGTTATAAAATCGATATGGTTAGAAAGATGTTGTAAAAGTGGAATACAATGATCTACACAAATATGCCTTGAAATTGCGTGGTTTTCTTTTTACCTCGTCGACTAACACGGTCGGCCATTTATGAGAGTCAAAAATTTGACTCCCATAAATGGCCGACCGTGTTAGCTCGCGCCGTAAGATAAAAACCGTGCAATTTTGAGTGATACTTGTGTGGATCATCATATTCTACTTTTACAACATCTTTCTAACCATATGCATTTCATAACAAACGGTTTAAAACGCTTTTTATAGACCAACTCGACCGATACAAGGCAACGTGTTCCTTTAAACACACCTCATCCCGGCCAAGCCCATACTCGGCTGTAGTGCGTCTAATCAAAACGTAAGTTTGTATGGATGTTAATCTTCGGATTACTTATTATAGGCCCATGACCCTACATTTACATAATTAAGAGGGTCATCATAAAAAAAGGTTGCCATATTGAATGTTCAAATTTCCCACGAGATAGATTGAAAAAGTGCCATTGAGGTAAACATTCGAATCTGGGGTAAACCATTGTGTTTTTCGTTCACCAATTTATATCTATAGGCACAACTTTAAAGTCACTGGACACCTTTGGTAATTGTCAAAGACCTGTATTCTCATTTGGTGTATCTCAACAAATGAATCAAATAACAAACCTGTGAAAATGTGGACTCAATTGGTCATCAAAGTTTCAAGAGAAAACACCCTTGTTGCTAACGGCAATGAATATCCCAGGGACTGTGGGAACAACGTCACATGGTGCTGACAAACAGCCATGGCTTGCCCAGGATGTGTAGTGCTTTATCAGGTTTCATCTTTTATCATTTTGATATAGGATAGCGAATAATAAAAGCTAAAAGTTGATCCAGATTTAAAGGGAGGTTATGCGTTTGGTAATCACTCTTGTCTTAAAGGGTGTATATTTTGTAGGACACAAAACACAATGTTCACAGATTTACATTAAACTTACACAGTTTGGAGATAACGCTGGTAGTGGTAGATAGCTTCTCTGAAAATATTACTTGCTGAGGTGCTGTAGTTTTTGAGAAATGAGTAAAACAATGTCATTAAAATAACTTTCGTCTCAGTGATTATACAACGAAAATTATTTTAGCATGTAAAAACGTGATTTCATGACATTGTTTTACTCATTTCTCAAAAACTGCAGCACATCAGCAACTTATCTTCAAACAGTGTATTAAGTTTGATGTAAATATGTGGACATTCTGCGTTAAAAATAAAAAAGTAAAGCAGCTTGCAATAGTGCGACATAGAATTTAAAAAAACGAGAATGATTTCACTTCAATGTAATGTAGTTAAATGGAAAAATATATCAGTTTTTATTCCCCCAAAATCTACACCTGAAATGCGTTACGGTCAGAAAAGTTTCTCAACGCTCCAGATTTTGGGCAATAATCTCACAAACGCGACCACATTTTGAAGTTAAATGTTCACAGGTTAGTTTCACGGGTTTGTATCTACATTTATATAGGATTAAAGCCATTGGACACTTTCTGAACGGAACATAATTAAAAGTTCACAGATCTACAAATAACTTACAGGGTTTACAGAAGGTAATGTTGAAAGACTTCCCTTGAAATATTATTCTATGAAATGCTTTACTTTTGTGAGAAAACATCAAACAATTATCAATTCTCGATATCGAGAATAGCGGATTTATTTTAAACACTTATGTCATGACAAGGCGAAACGTGCGGAAACAAGAGTGGGTTTTCCCGTTATTTTCTCCTGACTCCGATGACCGATTGAGCATAAATTTTCACAGGTTTGTTATTTTATATATAAGTTGTGATACACGAAGTGTTGGCCATTGGACAATACTGTTTACCGATGTTGTGCGATTGCTTTAAAACAATCGAATTGTTCCAAAGACCAAATGGTGTACTTTGCCTTTAAGCTTCGTACGATTTAGACAGACAAGCATATTTTTTAGTTGACAAACACGTCAACACTGTGTGTAAGACAATTATTTGACCGATTAGAGTTGAGAACACATCGAAGGGGGTAAAGAAAACTATTCGAACTAAACTTGACGTTTTATAAAATTTGTTTTTGCAAACTATAGATTCTTGAATAAAAAATGAAAACGAACCGACGCATTGACCCAAAGCTGGCCACCCTATCTTTCTGAGGTGGTACTCGTTAAAGCAACAACAATAATAACACAAAATACATCAATTTATAAAATACACCAAGCGGGAATAGTCTACAACTTTAGTTCGCCATTTAAGTATACTCGAGAATAGCACAACAAAACAGCAATTAAACACGATAACTAAAAGGCATCCATACGGGCAAAACCCGTCGCAAATCAGACTGTTGGAAATCAACTTCTAAACGCATTTTCATCGGCTACAATTTTAACTAATTCACACGAATATTTTATTCCTATTCTCCCTGTTTATATGTTTTAAGACCTACTTTAGAACGGGAAGTTTACGTGAAACGTACCATTTTTGATTGATCATTATTATTTGTTCTTTGCCACTAAATAGGGAAAATGGTATAACATGTCCGTATCCTGTTTCACTTTTTTATTTGTTATGAATATAGTTGTTTCTAACTTATTCAAATGAGAGAAAAAGTAGTGGGCGGGATACGGAACTTTTTCAAGCATAGTAGTTAACCCCCCATAACCTATACCTGTCGTACTGTACACCGTGCCACGCTCACAACAAACCGGCTAATGCAAAACAATAACTATTTATTCAAGTCCATGGTAATCGATATAAACAAAATCCTACCTGACAGTGTCGATTATCAGAAACCCGGATCGATACTCCGCTAAAGTTGTCTCAATCAATGGATCAATACACAAATCCCGCTAGCAAATCGGTTCCTTTGTTCAAACAACAGTCCAATGAACCTGAAGGTAGCTCACTGTTCACACACCTGAGCGGCCGGTGAAAATCTCAACTCTCCACAGCTTAAAAAATTTCCAGCGTATCTCTCTTTTATAGGACTGGCAACACGAAGAAGAAGCAGCGGCAGCAGCGATATATTGGCGGTTCAAATTGACTGTTTGCCGGCCGTGTACAAACGACTGCATCATTGTTATAGGCTCGTCCGTGACCCACGTTTTTAACCCGGTATCGCCTTCTCGTCAAGGTGACATTGATTGCTCAATATTATGATAAATGACTTCGCACCATCTGCCTGGCTGTCAGTATACAGCAGCACGAAAAACAGCTGCTTCGTTTCCTTATACCGCTCCTGAGCGAATTGCGTACTTTACCTTCTCTGATTGGACAGAGGGCGACCACGTGGTTTACTCCCCTCTAATCTGGAGGCCAGTGCCTGTATGGTCTTTTTGGAAAGGCAAGTAGGTATTGTTTACGTGTGTATCTTTTGTGTTGAGCTGTGTGAACATGCAGCTCCCGTTACGGAGAGCTCACTGTTAAAACTACGACAGGGCTTTGACATGAAAAGTATTGCCCAAGTTCAACATAGGACAAGAGTGTAAGGTCAAACGGAGGACAAGTACAACTACCCTATACATGTGATATATACCAAGCCTATAGGGAGAAGCGAGTATTAACCAAAGGTGTAGTCACTCTCTTTGTAAATTAAGTTGACAACGCCCAGAAGTGACATCAATGATTAGTGACTTATAATTTCAGCCACCGTCAACCTTCAAGGCACAACACAGTACTGGGTTTGATAAAGACGGTACCCATTGGTACCTTGATGGGATCTTGTTTATTGCGTGTGAGTAGCGTCTTCTATGACTCTGAAATGACGTTGCTTATCCGAAATTGAGGAGAGAGTAAACTATTTCGAATACTCCCATTTATTAAGAAGAAACGTCTTATCATGAAACTTGTCATTAGTTAAACAGTGTGATCGGGATGTGCGAACACTATAGAGCGCACATAGAGACCTTAGTTTTAATATGGTGGTTCTTATATCGTGTGTGTAATGCTTTTACTACAATTTTAGATTTCTGTGTTATGTATATTATATAATTGTTTACCCTTTTTACGAGCAAGGTCTATGAGGGCACATCTTTTTGGATGACCGTTTTTATTTTATTTTTTACTTTTGCCTTTCCCTGGACGGCTTCTGCTTGTTTGTATAATTTTTGTATTGTCCTAGGAATTAAAATAAATAAGGAGAGGGATTTTCTGTTCCAGTTTCTAATGTACTCGACTAAAGTTTAGAGTGCACTATTCAGTCATTTCCTCCTACAGATGAAATTATTATTTCACGAATAGCTATTAGTCAATGAATGATAATTTAATGATGTTGGTCATGATTGGGGTTTTATTAGGAGTAAAACATAACTTTGGTCATACTGTTTGCTGATAACAAAGTTAAAGTTGTACATGATTTGAATATATAGTTGGTTTGCGGTGTGTATCTACTTGCCAAATAGAGTTTGTTCTTGAAGAACTGTCTTTCTTTATTTATTCTACTACCGCGGAGTAGTTATCGGATGTTCGGGAGACTTCTCATCAGTTCTGAAAAGAACTGCCCTGCATTTTAACTACTACCCGGGCGGAAGGTATAGAATTTGGCTGGGACTACTACTTTAGCTTAAAGGATCGTAATTAACTGTACTGCCGCGAAGTCAGTTCTTGATTTGGTCTCAACGTTACGACTAGCTTACTCTAGTCATCGTCAGGAGACTTAAAGTTAAAGTTCGTTTTAGTGTATTTTAATATTGTTACAGCGCAAACCTAGTTAACCTTGGCACCAAAGGTTAAAAAAACACCGCAAATGTAGCCTTACCGAATCACGTTGAAGTTGCCTTAGCTAAGCAACCTTTAAAAGCGGGTTTAGTTTAAGGCATTGCTGCTAAATATAGCCTTCACCAACAAGCTAAAGTTCATACTTCAATAAGTATTTTATATGGAAGCTATAACTTCTTCAGCCGTAATAAAGCAGCTCTGAAATGGACGTAGCTTTACTATCACATCTTGACTGTAGCCTAAGCTAAGCCCAAAGCAAAGAAGCTAGAGATAAGCAATGACTAACTTTTTTGTTTGGCTTTGATAGATTTTTTTCGCTAAAATTTTCATTCGATATAATGAAAAGCATCATGCAATCCAAGATGCGACTAAAAACTCGCATTGACGTCACAAACTTAAACAGCGCCCTCACCGAGGTCAAAGTAAGGCCTATCCGATTGGCTGAGAGTTGTGCTTGGTGCGTAAACACACGTGAATGTTTATATTGTTTGCTTGGCCTCGTCAGAAAGGGCGACCCATGCAATGGATCTCTCTTTTAGTCCCATATCACAAGTCCATGGAAAAACAGACGTCTGTCAATTAGAAAGTTGCGGCAGTAAACTTTAAAAAATAAGTAAAGCCAGGTTCATACTTCCTGCGAATGCTTCGTGCGAAGCGAAGTTTCTTGCGTCACATTTTACGAGGAAAAACGACGTTAATTTCGCATCACATTTGCATAAGGTAGTATGAACCGTGCTTAAGAAGCACAGGTATGAGGTGGGTTCCACCCTCCCTGTCCCATATAAAGGACTAGCTGCCGTAAATAAGACTGCATTACCGTGCAAGATGATCAGGTCACTGCAAGAGTACACCTCATTTTCCTTATTATTATTATTATTCCGAAAGCCCAGCAGGTGTTTCTCACTTGATACGTATTCCAAGCTCGAACAGCCGAGAAACTCAAAACCCTCTCTCAATTGTCTGTGAAACCAATTCAATAAATTAAATTCAGCGTAAATATTGTGTTCAGCTAGTTTTGAAAGTTAGAGTGTTTTGAGGTTCGTCGCATGGGTCGATGTGACCCAGCTCTTGACCCCGGCTGACCCAGATCCGATGAACCGATTTCAACCCCCCCCCCCCCTAAAAAAAATCTATAAAAAAAAATCAAAGAATGTATTCTTGTAGATAATACAGAGTAGTGATTGTGTGAGCCATTTAAAGGGATGACACACTACTTGGTTTTGGGAGGTAGTAAATCCGTTCATTTTTGTTTTTCTTCATTTTTCTTTATCATAGTTCGCCCCAAGCGAGGCCAGTCTTGGTGTAGACCTTTAACACGCTGCCTCATCTTGGTCGTGTTCTTGGTATCGAATAACAATAATGCATGTTAATAATCATCTTGCAATTATGAACCAGACTAATTTGTTCTTCCAGCCTCGGTTTGGTGACATTGATATCATTGGGAGGAATTCAAGATGGCTGCACCTCTATGTGGTGGGTGGGGGGGGGGGCTACAAGAAGAACAGTTATTTAAAGTGAAAAACACTCAGGGGATCTGAAGGCAGGAATTGAGCAGTGGACACTATTGGTAAATACTCAAAATAATTATCAGCATAAAACCTCACTTGGTAACAAGTAATGGGGAGAGGTTGATGGTACAAAACATTGTGAGAAACGGCTCCCTCTGAAGTGACGTAGTTTTCGAGAAAGAAGTAATTTTCCACGAATTTGATTTCGAGACCTCAAGTTTAGAACTTGAGGTCTCGAAATCAACCATCTAAACGCACACAACTTCGTGTGACAAGGATGTTTTTTTCTTTCATCTCGCAACTTCGACGACCAATTGAGCTCAATTTTTCACAGGTTTGTTATTTCATGCATATGTTGAGATACATCAAGTGAGAAGACTGGTCCTTGACAATTACCAATAGTGTCCACTGCCTTTAAAACAGTCTTGATTGTAGGATGGATGGAAACATGCACCACGCCAGGAGTCCCAATGACAGAGAATGCTATTCTACTTCATACAAACCGACCAGTAAGTCTTAATTAATACAGTCACGTTTTGACGCTGTCAAATATTTATGTGTATGTGTTCATTGCCATGGTGAACTCGCAAGTGAAATACGTCAACGCTTTAGCAAAATTGCACGAAAAATTGCTTTAATAGTAGCCACTGCAAGCAATGGTAATATGGGTTGATCTTCAATATTGTACACTTGCATCGGGCAAAAAGAATATTGTACGCCTTGTCTCTGATATTTAAAGTTGACATCCCTGCGGGGGGGGGGGGGATTTTTTCCTGCATTTTAGAATTGCCTTCCTCAACAATAATTTTTTTTAGTTTTCCTTTTGTGAATCGATTTAGGAGGGGGGAAATCATTGAAAAGCACTACAGTGGCACTTTCGTAGTGCAGGGGAAAATGCTCGAATCCTAAACGCGAGCTCACAGAGTAAAATTAATACAATATTATTTCATACGACGATCCTGAATCACGCAGTTTGTCTTCAATTCAAAGGTCGAGGTATGGGAACTTAAAGGCAGTGGACACTATTGGTAATTGTCAAAGACCAGTATTCTCACTTATCTCAACATATACATAAAATAATAAACCTGTGAAAATTTGAGCTCAGTTGGTCGTCGAGGTTGCGATATAATAGTGAAAGGAAAAAACCAAAAATAAAAAACACCTTGTTTTGTGCTTTCAGATGCTTGATTTCGAGACCTCAAATCCTAAATCTGAGGTCTCGACATCAAATTCGCGGAAAATTACTTCTTTCTCGAAAACTATGTCACTTCAGAGGGAGCCGTTTCTCACAACGTTTTATACTATCAACCTCTCCCCATTACTCGTTACCAAGTAAGGTTTTGTGCTAATAATTATTTTGAGTAATTACCAATAGTGTCCACTGCCTTTAACCCCTCTGCTCAATCAAACAGTTCGTTCAAAGGTTTTTCGAGTATCAATATCTGTACATCGGTGTGTTCCCGGGGTGCATGTTTATGCAGGGTGAACCGAAACATGTTTTTCATGAAAACAATATTTTTCCCACGAGAAAAAAAACAAGGCATTGTATTTCTTACACCCCGCAGAAATCACCCACGATATATATCATATGGTAGATCACAGAGTCAAGGTCTAAACTATGAAAAGAAGAAGGCGCGGTTACGTGTTATTAATAGGGGGAAAGCGTCAGAAAAGATGTTATACTTTCTTTTCTTTTGTTTGTTTTCGGCATTGGACAATATTGCTGTATGTTTTCAATCAAGATCATATTTTCCAAAATGTGAAAGGTTAACTTAGAGTTATGCGGAGTGAACTTTATTCGACCGCATGTAATAATTAGAGTGCAGGTGAGTTGGAATGATTTGTTTACAAAATTGACCTGTCAAAATACCATGTCATGCGTGCTGGTATCCAGCTCGTTTTCTCTTAGCAGAAAACTGTTCAGTCATACTTTTATGCTTTAATATGCAGCTGAATCCGCACGTAACAGTTCATGTGAAATGGTATGGTTTGTTTACAGGGTCCGATTTCATAGCTTATAACAAAATCTAAGCACGACAAAAATATGCTGAACAATATCAAGTTAACCTGCCAAAATACCATGTCATGCGTGCTATTTGTGACTGGTATCCTGCTTGTTTTTGCTTAGCAGAAGACTGTTAAAGACAATGGACACTATTGGTAATTGTCAAAGACCAGTTCTCATTTGGTGTATCTCAACATATGCATAAAATAACAGGCCTGTGAAAATTTGAACTCAATTGGATGTCGAAGTTGCAAGATAATATTGGAAGAAAAAACACCCTTGTCACACGGAGTTGTGTGCTTTTTGATGCTTGATTCCCGAACCTCAACATCTTATTCTGAGGTCTCGCAATCAAATTCAAATATTTTTGTGGTGTGGAAAATAACTTCTTTCTCGAAAACTACGTTACTTCAGAGTTAGCCGTTTTGCACAACGATTTATACTATCAACCTCTCCCCATTACTCGTTACCAAGTAAGGTTTTATGCTAACAATTATTTTGAGTAATTACCAATAGTGTCCACTGCCTTTAAAGGATCTGTATACGTTTAGTAATGACTCTGAAAATTACCGGCCAAAAAAAAACCTTATGTGGTAAAAAGTGCATCAGCTTTGGATAATGCATATTGAGAAACATTTCACTTCGATGTATTATACGGTTAAGCAAAGAAGATATGACTTTTTTGCCAATAACATTTGAATAAAAGAAGCGTTATACCGCGGTAACGTTTCTCATCTTGTCTATTCCTATATAGGAATTTTCTTCCTGTGGGGACGTTTGCTCAGGGGTTCCGGCGATACCTCAACAAGGCGACCACCTTTTATGGTTAAGGCCTATTTGATGGTTTATTACCTGATAATATATATTTTTATTGACTTTCGAATTTTGCTGCTAAAACATTTACTAATATGAGTAGCTCTATAGCCACGCATCTGAATGATGATAACAACAATTGCTGTCTCCCACTTTTCTCAAACCCCAATGTAAAGTGCGAGAGAAGTACAGCACAACGCCCCGTAAATAGTTCATGACAAAGCGGCCAAGGTACGTACCACGAACCCACGACGTCAACAAGATCATGGACAGTTTGAAAACATTAACCCAGAAAAATAATCGATTTTGCCATCTCTGTAAATACGGTGATTACTGATTATTTATTAGACCACAATAAACTAAATGGTTTGTCGGAAAAGATAAAAAATAATGACGAGGCATGGACTTAGAATGCACTTTGTTGCGAAGAAGCATAAAGGGAGCTTGACTGTATTTTGTTTAGGTGAAAAGTAAAATAACCCCCTTCCATCTGGGCCAAGTTTCATGAAGCTGTTTTAAGCAGAAATGGGATGCCTCCATAGTTTATTTACGTGTTCTCTGCCTTGTAAAAGAGCCCTTGTTTGGGGTTACTTCTTTATAAATAATATAAGTAAATTATATAAACAAAAATTCTAGTTGGTATGACACTGCTCTAGAACTGCAATGGTCGTGGGTTCGAATCCCACCCAAGTAATATGCATATGATTATTTTGTTCACATAACGCGGGAAAGTACCGAGTATACAGTGCTAACACACATCAGTGTATATTGGTAAAACCAAATGGAGTATTTTTTATCCCCGATGCAAATTTAAAGAAACGTTGCAGAATTGGTACGAAACAAAAATCGTGAAGATCGCAGATTTATATAAAACTTACACGGTCTAACGATGATGGTAGTAGAAAACGTCCCTTGAAATTTTCTGTCTGAAATGTCATATTTGGTGAGAAATAAATAATCAAACTTCGCGTTTGGAGTTTGTCTTCCAGCGAGCGTTTTATTGATTTTTTTTTTATCGATGGAATGCACAATTTGTAATCGGTTTTTCACTATTCTCTCGTGACCCAAATGGCCGATCGATCTCAAACTTCTACAGGTTTGTCAGTTTATGTATATGGTGGATCACATAAAGTGCTTACACTGCCAGCAATTTTTTTTTTTTTTACTAGCGAAACCAATTCGGTAATGTTCTTTTAACATCTTTTAGAAATAGTATGGCTTTGTACTGTTTCATGAAGCATGGAAATACAATGTGAGTTTGAATTGAATTGAAAGAGCCTTGTGACAAGGCTAGGAAACATGTGAATACGGAACCTCACATGGAAGAGAAAAATGCAGGTAAAGAGAAACAGAAACTGAAAGGGGGTGAATATGTCGAGTTGGGGTTCACCCAGGGGTGACGTTGTGTTACGAAACGTTCCACTACTAACTAACCTCAGATGGACTATATTTAAAGTGTATAATTGACATGGTTTACCGAAAGGTCGATTTGAAAGTAGGTCTGATGTGTACTGCTGAGTTTCTATCTGCAGGCTAGGAGGGAGGCGTGAATCTCTCTCATTTTTTTCTTTTTCTTGGCAAGACCAAGCTGTTGTTTCCGAGACCTATTTCGTGGTTGGTTGATTCTTGGCATGACGTAGGCCAGGAAGAAACTACGGGTACAGCCATGTGTGACCCTCTCAAAAGCCAAGGCTTCACCCAATCCTAAGTTTTCGAGAAGAGGAATAACAATTATACAAAGGTATAACAAAACAATTTATGCACGCTGTGACAGGGGTCCATGGTATTTGTACACCCGAGGGGGAATATGGCACCCTCGGCTTCGCCTCGGGTTCCATTTTCCCCCTTGAGTGTACAAAACGCCATGGACCCCGTCACAGCGTGCAACAATTGTAACCCGTTTAATGTATGATCCACCAATTATGTATTTTATTATGTGATGGTAATAACGAAATAAATGTGTCATCTTTTGTGTGAGTGTTGGCTCTGAAAGGAGCCGGGTGTGGTATCGACGTTTCGAACAGTATACTCTGCTCGTCTTCGGGCATTCTACTTCATTCTCCTCATGAAAATATATGTGAGCTACGTGATATGAGGGGCACACAGGTAATAATAATATCGTAGTCTCATATAGCGCACGTATCTACCAAAAAGGTACCCAAGGCGCTGAGTATATACAAACTTTCAGAAAGATAGGTAATTGCAGTGATGAATTCTGAGACCCAATTATTAAGCACCTTATAAGGGTTTACAAGGTGCTACGGCCCCTTAAGCAACCACAGCCAGGAACACCGGGGCGAACCCCTTCTCTTTTCGATAAGTGCGCTGGGTTCTTTTACATGCGTTACACAACACATGGGACCAACGAGTTTACGTCCCATCCGAAGGATGAAGCAATGGTCAAGTGTCTTGCTTAAGGACACAAGTGTCACGGCTGAAGGTGTTGCATGTTAATGTTCACTGAGATAAAGCATAAATAACAAGAACGTGTAATACATCATTTGTTTTGCTTTCTCTGCCCACTTCTCGTTGTGTCTCAGTTTACCCCCCTACATGTCCCCACTGTTTTACCCACTGTGTCGTACGCCCACACATATACGTTACGTGACATACGTGATATGGGGATTATTTGGTTGAAGAGGATACAAAGGTTGAATATTCCGAACTGATATAAAAACCTGTAACTTACACAATTAGGTAATACATTATTGTTTTGCTTTCTCTGTCCACTTGTTGTTTCTTTTCACTGTACTATAGTCCCCACTGTTTGGCCCATGTCCCCTGCAGCTGATTTCACTGAACGCTAGGATTGATCCTATCTCAAGTTAGGACGAGTAACTCGTCCTATTTTAAGGCCCGGTCACACAGGCCCCGATAACGAGAACGAGAACGAGAACGAAAACGAGTACGAGAACGAAAACGAGTACGAGAACGAAAACGAGTACGAAAACGAGTACGAGAACGATAAAAATGAATTGCTCCACGCAGAATACGCCCACGCTTATTCAACTAATCGAGGGCGTGTACTTTTATCGTTCTCGTTTTCGTTTTTGTAATCGGGGCCTGTGTGACCGGGCCTTTAGAATATTTACGGAACTTTACTCGCGTCCTAAGATTAATCCTAAGTAAGGAAAGAGTTTGGTGAAATCATGGTGAAATTGACGGCAGGTCTCGTACGCCTATTCCTATACACGTTTTATAACGTGATCAATACGTGTGTGGTTTGTGTAACTCGTGAGGTGTTGAATCTTTGAAATAACAAGCAATTATAGATTCGTGTTTCTGCTGATGATTCCCGAAAACAAAAAATAATTCAATAACCTCACACTTCTTGGAAGCTAGAAAACATGAAATTCAAGGAAAGGTAACACAGACTAGGTTTACTGACCCCCGTCTAACTCAACACCTGTGTAGTTCGTTTTTGTTTGACACCGTAATATGAACACTAAGGAAGCCCCCCCCCCCGCCCCTCCCCCTCCTAACGAAACTGACCGTGTTATATTGTTAATTGGCAATAAAAACAACTTCACTTCTAGTGACGTCAAATTCTGGAAAGTTTGGGGGTAGCAATGTGTACGATGCCCAAACCGCACTTATGTATGCATCGTCTCCGGGTTGTGTGGTTTGACATTCTACCGTTAAGTACTATTATGGTTAGCATAATTTAAAGTCACCTGGAAATAGAATTTTTCAAACATAAGAGTATATGTTTAGTAACAATAAAAAAATTTTTTTAGTAATTGTTTGTCACGATTTATATGTTTAAAGGCAGTGGACACTATTGGTAATTACTCAAAATAATTATTGGCATAAAACCTCACTTGGTGACGAGTAATGGGGAGAGGTTGATGGTATAAAACATTGTGAGAAACGGCTCCCTCTGAAGTGACGTAGTTTTCGAGAAAGAAGTAATTTTCCACGAATTTGATTTCGAGACCTCAGAATTAGTATTGAGGTCTCGAAATCAAGCATCTGAAAGCACACAACTTCGTGTGACAAGGGTGTTTTCATAGTTATCTCGCACCTCCGACGACCAATCGAGCTCAAATTTTCACAGGTTTGTTATTTTATGCATATGAGACACATCAAGTGAGAATACTGGGATTTGACAATTACCAATAGTGTCCACTGGCTTTAACGTCACCTGGAAATACAGTTTATGTTTAGTACCAATAAAACAGTTTTTTTAGTAATTTTTTTAAAGTTGTTTGGGGGTTGACTCCGCCTACCCCTTTTGTGACGTCAATCGAGGCAGACTTGATGCGTAGAGTAAACACACGTGCAAAGTACATGCAAGTCCAAGTCATTGAGTTTGTACGTTTCGAAAAAAAAGTTGTTTTCTTGCATTTGTAAAGATGGGGTCAGTCTGCATGGCTGGTCAAACTCACAAGAGCAATAGTGCCTATAGTGATCCGGTCCGACGTCTTTTTCAGCACTGTGCAGCATTTTCTCTTCAAATATCGCGCCTCGATTGACGTCACGAACAGCGTCCTCTCGGGACGGGGCCTACTCTTAAATTTGTAAATAAGATAAGAAATAATTTGTTAAAACCTTACTTAACTTTGTATTCACATTCCACTCATCAAAACACATATATTAGTGGCAAAAGCGTTATTTTGACAAAATACCACTTCCAGGTGACTTTAAAGGGCAAGAAGGCACTGGACACTACTGGTAATTACTCAAAACAATTATTAGCATAAAACCTTACTTGGTAACAAGCAATGGAGAGCTGCTGATAGTATAAAACATTGTGAGAAACGGCTCCCTCTGAAGTGCCGTAGTAACGTTGAGAAGGAGGTAATTTCTCACTAAACTAGTAATTTTAATCTACGAAGCCTTTTTAAGGCACTTAAAGTCACGCACTTACTGTGCAACAAGGGTGCTTCCGTTATTCTTTTGCAACTTCGGTAACCCATTGAGCCAACATTTTCACTGGTATGTTATTTTATGCATATGCATATACACCTAGTGAGAAGACTGGTCTTTGACAGTTACCAAAGGTGTCATTTAAGAGGCAAACAAATAGACTTATTAAATTAAACCATGCAATACCTGGATGAATTTCACGAAAATGGTCCTAACTCTTAATACTAGTACTAGGACTTCAAGAGTTATAGCAAACTGAAGGCTAGTCTTAAGTAAGGACGAGTACCTCGTCCTACCTAACTCGAGATAAGATCAGTCTTTAACTCTCAGTGAAATGCACCTCTGGGGTGGATTTCACAAAGGTAGTCCTAACTTAGGACTAGTCCTAGGCAATGCTAAGAGATAGGACTGGTCCAAAGTTAGGACCAGTAACTCATCCTGACTTGGACTGGTCCTATCTCTTAACATTGCCTAGGACTAGTCCTAAGTTAGGACAACCTTTGTGAAATCCACCCTGGACATGTAAACAACACACTTGAGTAAAAACAGATCGTTGAAAAGAAGCCACCACAAAAACATTCCCACTTAACCTATGAAAAATACTTGACAGCATGTGCTCTCAAAGTACCACAGGGGCATTGCAACCAAACATATATGATGTCACTGCAGGGTTTTAAACGCCTAATATACCGTATACGGTGCCCATTTACCCATCGGTGCAAGGGTAAGAGTTAAACTTATCATCAGTAACCCGTTGTTTTTCACTTAAATGTGACCAGTGATTTCACAGGTTGGTTGAAAAAGCTTGCCGTGCAATGTGTCAGTTTTACTCATCTGTTTTAAATGAACTTTTGAACTGTTGAACTTTTAAAAAGAACAGTAGAATTTCATTTCTGAATGGCCATTACTACCCTAGCATTACCCACGCAAAATTTGATAATAAAGTTTCCCATTATAATTCCCGTTGTTTTTCACTGACTACTGATTTCACAGGTTCGTTGATATTGCTTGTTAGGCAATGTGGCAGTTTTACTCATCTGTTTTGAATGAACTATTGAACTTTTGAACTTTTGAACTCTTGAAAAGAACAGTAGAATTTCCAGGTTTTTTTTTCCCCACTTAAATGTGACTAGTAATTTCATCGGTTGGTTGATGAAGCTAGCTGTGCATTGTGTCAGTTTCTCTCCTCTGTTTTAAATGAACTACTAGCACTAGTGAACTTTTGAACTTTTGAAAATAACAGTAAAATTTCATTTCTGAATGGCCATTACTTCCCTAGCATTACCCACGCAAAATTTGATAACAAAGCCGTAAAGCAACCAGCGTGAAAAGAACCCAGGCAGATAAAGGAGTTAGGTGGCAAAAGAATATTGTTCAGGATTACTGAGTCTTTGTTGTTGGTGTTGTTGTCTGCTGTAAAAAGTGGGGAAAGGCACAAAGAATGTGGACTTAGGCATTTTTCATTCGGGACTTCCAGGTAAATCTGGGGATTATTTACACACAATGGGTGCTATGCTAAAAACGTAACTTGCTGAAAAGTTCTATTGTATTCATCATAATATATAAATTATGAAATATTATTTTAAAATTCATCTTGGGAATTCAATTGCTCCTGTTTTTTAGTTTTTTTTTAGATACATTTGTTTTCGCTGACAAAGTATTAGAATGATACGAATTCTACATTAAGGCTACACACAGCACAATTTCTCCTGATGTGCTTCAAAAATGGCAGTGAAACCACTCAAAATAATTATTAGCATTAAACCTCACTTGGTAACGAGTAATGGGGAGAGATTGATAGTATCAAACAATGTGAGAAACGGCTCCCTCTGAAGTAACGTAGTTTTCGAGAAAGAAGTAATTTTCCACGAATTTGATTTCGAGACCTCAGATTTAGAATTTTAGGTCTCGAAATCAAGCATCTGAAAGCACACAACTTCGTGTGACAAGGGTGTTTTTTTTCGTTCATTATTATCTCGCAACTTCGACGACCAAAGAGCTCAAGTTTTCACATGTTTGTTATTTTATGCATATACACCAAGTGAGAAGACTGATCTTTGACAACTACCAATAGTGTCCAGTGTCTTTAAGTACTTTTTAAAGAGGGGCTCCAAGAGTGAACTGTTTCACGCAAAAAACGTTCGACGACGTCACATGTTTATATATGGTAGGTACATGTTTTGTGGAGAGAATCTTCAGTTCTGTCCTGAATTTTGATGATATTATTGAACCAAAACGGCATTGAATTTGACCTTTTGAGTGGTGCAGATACTCTTATTTGAAATGGATACAGACCCATTCGCTTTTGATGCCAAATGACGTCATGATTTAAATGTCACTCTACTAAGAGTATCAAATATGACATTTTAAACATTGAGATTAGATACAATTTTCCCCATTTCCTAATGGTACTATCTACTGGACAATGAATGGATTACAAAACTGAATTTGACCTCGGGCACCAGTCTTTAAAGGACTAATTTACCTGCTCAGTCGCAGTCATTCCATTGAGAAACGTTAGAATTGTGTGAAACTGATACTATTGAGTCCATGGATATCAAACTTGCCAATTGGTGTTACCATTTCGAATGTGTTGGTCTCAATCTAATTAGATGGTTTGGTTTTAGAGATCAATCAATGCCTACGTAAGCCCGAGAAGCGAATTAATAAGTGAAAGGCATGTAGTAACGACGTAAAAGTAAACAAAAACAGTGACGAGATGTGGAACGAAAAGTTAATAGTTAGAAATTTGAACCCAGGCTTAAAGGCAATGTACACTATTGGTAATTACTCAAAATAATTATCATCATAAAACCTTTCTTGATTACGAGTAATGGGGAGAGGTTGATGGTATAAAACATTGTGAGAAACAGCTCCCTCTGAAGTGACGTAGTTTTCGAGAAAGAAGTAATTTCCCACGAATTTGATTTCGAGACCTCAAGTTTAGAACTTGAGGTCTCGAAATCAACCATCTAAACGCACACAACTTCGTGTGACAAGGGTGTTTTTTCTTTCTCTATTATCTCGCAACTTCGACGACCGATTGAGCTCAAATTTTCACAGGTTTGTTATTTTATGCTTATGTTGAGATACACCAACTGTGAAGGCTAGTCTTTGACAATTACCAAAAGTGTCCACTGCCTTTTAAGGGAAGGTACACGTTTGGTAATTGTCAAAGACCAGTCTTCTCACTTGAAGGATCCCAACATAAGCATAAAATAACAAACCTGTGAAAATTTGAGCTAAGTTGGTCATCGAAGTTGGGAGAAAATGATGAGAGAAAAAAAACCTTGTTAGACGAATTTGTGTGCTTTCAGATAGGAATATACTTCCAGCTAGAATTATTATTTGAGTGAGAAATTACCTCTTTTTCAAAATCAATGCTACTTCAGAGGGAGCCGTTTCTCAAAATGTTTTAAACTATCAACAGCTCTCCAATGCTCGTTACCAAGTCAGTTTTTAAGTTAATTTTTGTTTTGAGTAATTACCAAACGTGTACCTTCCCTTTAATTACAGAGATTTTCTAGTCATTTATCGAGGGGCTGGTTCGATTGTAGATTACTCCTAGCTCGTTTGGCAATCAGCCAGTAGGTCGATATATACCTGAACGTGTGTTGTGTAAACTACCAGCTGTTTATATTATTCACATGGACGGTAAACAAATACATTATACATCATGAATCAAGTATCAAGAACCCACAGCTTGACATACACGTTTGAAAAACAATTTCCGTCCCACAAACCCATTGCCATCAATCGTTTTTTTCTCTCTTTTTTTTTCAGTGGTGGGGTCCTGCGGCCTGATTGCGTTTATCGGGACGGGGGTAGCTCCAGTGAGCCCCCATGCACTGTTTGAGTAGTACTTACAGGTTTGCAACCCCCTAAGTAGATGACATCAACAGTGTTGTATCCTAATGAGTTTTGACACGTCAAACGAGTCGACATAAAAGGGTAGCCGGGTGTGCTTAGATTGATATCAGCAGATACACGCGACTTGATTGTCAAGGGCCCCCTTCGAGAGATCGCACTGAACTTCTGCTGAACCTTTGAGTTCGAGTACTAACTACTATGACAGGCCTGGTGCATCCAGCCCGGTTACCCGAGATCGTTACGTACGTAGATATGAACTATTAAAGGCAGTGGACACTATCGGTAATTACTCAAAATAATTACTAGCATAGAACCTTTCTTGGTGACGAGTAATGGGGAGAGTTTGGTGGTATACAACATTGTGAGAAACGGCTTCCTCTGAAGTGCCATAGTTTAAAGAAGTAATTTTCCACGAATTTGATTTCGAGACCTCAGATTTAGAACTTGAGGTCTCGAAATTAACCATATAAACGCACACAACTTTGTGTGACAATGGTGTTTTTTCATTCATTATTATCTCGCAAATTCGATGACCGATTGAGCTCAAATTTTCACAGGTTTGTTATTCTATGCATACTTTGAGATACACCAACTGTGAAGGCTAGTCTTTGACAATTACCAATAGTGTCCACTGCCTTTAAACCATTCAAGTCAAATTGTCCTGCTAAAAATGTGATCAATTAGTGAAAGATTTGTATACGCTAAATCCTGCTCTACGGGTGGAGTTAAAATTTTTTTTTAACCCACTCACGTAAGCTCGTTTACGCCTGCAACCGTGAACTTTCTATTGTCCTTGTTTTGTTTATACGCTAACCTTTTTTGCAACAGCTTTCTTTGGTTTTGTACACGTTTTCCAACTGTGGAGTGTGAACCTTTCCCGAACCGCTGACCTTCTGTTGTCCTCTTTTGTTTTAGTTCCCTAGTTTGAATGTGTATACATACTTACAGTCGCATGAATTTCCACATCTGAACATATGATTTCTTGCAGACAGCAGCGGTGCCGAATTGTAACAATATTTAACTATAATCGAAGATACCACAATACGCTGATAGGGTCACGGTAAAAAAGCCCTTCGTAAAGATAAAAGACACTTTAAACAAATATTGTCAGAAAGAAAGACACCACTTTCTCCTCGAAGTAAACTTATTTGTTTTAAACTTCCAGGTGATTTGCACTGTGCTACAGCTTATTTGAGTTTTATAAATTTGGGTTGGATCTACCATTGACATACCGTTTTTGTGCACAAAGGATATCTGGCAGAGTGTAGTCCTGCCCCCTTCTAAACCAAACCATTGACCCCTGTTAGTTGACAGACCCCTCTGAGACGTGTGGTATGGTCCAGCTTAGTACATCATGGCATATGAGCTGACTGGTGTGTACAATGCATTCAAATTTTGGATACCAATAATAATGAACTTAATTTTGGCCTTTAAAGGGCAGGTATATACGTTTGGTGTTCACGCTTATTAAAGGCAATGAAACTTTTCGCTAGCCGACAGCTTTTGAAATGGAATGACCTAATGTTAGTTTTTATTGTAAATAATACATTTATATAGAATTAAAACAATCGAACGGCTCCAAAAACTATTGGTAATATTGTCAAAGACCAGTCTTCTCACTTGGTGTATCTCAACATATAAAAATTTGAGCCCAATCGGTCGTCCAAGTTGCGAGGTAAAAATGAAAGAAAAAACCCACCCTTGTCGCAAAAAGTTTTGTGCTTTCAGATGCTTGATTTCGAGACCTCAAATTCTAAATCTTGTCAAGAAAAAAAATGAGACAAATTTCTCCCAAATTGGTTTTGGTCATTCTTAGTAGGTTCGACGTTGAATGCGCGCTGTTCTTTTACAGGGTCCAATTGCACAGAGCTGCTTAAGCAGAAAATACTGCTAGAGAAATCCCTGTTTAGCATTAATAAGCAGGGCACCAGTCACAAATTGTACATTTGACATGGTATTACGGCTGGTAACCTAGTTCTGGTTAGCATAAGTTTGTTTGGCTTAGCCTATCTTTGTGCTTAACGCAGCTCTATGAAATTGGGCCCAGGCCTGTGGTGCATTATACGTACAACTCAACCAGATTGAAATATGACATTATGGTAAGCGGGGTTGACAGATCGTCATTTTGAGATGTAACATGACGTTGTTAAAATCTGCATACAGGATGGATTATCTACCACACAATCGCCGACGGAGGGCCCGCGGGGTACGAAAACGATACACGCTGTCAACTGAACAAACTGTAAACAGAGATTTGACGACCTGCGTTGTATTACATCGCTCTTGTATTTATGTATATGAAACACCCATACTGAGATGACCTATGACCCAACTCGGGATCACTACCTGTCTATCAACTCAACTTTAGAACCTGTCATTTTCTCTTGAGATGTTTTTTTTTATTACAAGAAATTATTTTACGGAGTTTGGACAGCCGACTATCGGTATCAACCCTTCTTGGCCCAAGCTGCTTAACGGTAAGCAAATTTTCGTGCTTACTGTAGCAGAGCAATTTGATAAGGTGTATAACTTATTTCACAGGTTACAAAGCAAATTAGGTTCGCGCGTTCACCATTGATTTGTATTGCTACGTTATTAATTTTCCCGCAGATAAGCACTAAAAGGTTAGCATGCCTTTTCGTGTGCTTACGGTGAGCAGTGCTATGAAATGGAAAATCGCGCAGTATGCACAACATCGATTAAAGGCAGTGGACACTGTTGGTCATTACTCAAAATAGTTATTAGCATAAAACCTCACTTGGTAACCAGTTATGGGGAGAGGTTGATAAACATTGTGAGAAACAGGTCCCACTGAAGTGACATAGTTTTCGAGAAAGAAGTAATTTTCCACGCATTTGATTTCGAGTTCTCAAGTTTAGAAGTTGAGGTCTCGAAATCAAGCATCAGAAAGCACACAACTTAGTGTGAAAAGGGTGCTTTTTCTTTCATTATTATCTCGCGACTTCGACGACCGATTGAGCTCAAATGTTCACAGGTTTGTTATTTTATGCATTTATGTTGAGATACACCAACTTCGAAGACAAGTCTTTGACAATTACCAATAGTGTCTAGCGTCTTTAAGCAGGTCTTGAACATTGGGCCCTAATGTTTCCTCACAGAGCGTTTCTAACTGGAAATAGGCGTATATCAATGACAGTAGATACGATTGTGGCACATCACCCCAGTCTATGCCACACCTTCTACGATCCACAGCCCCTGACTTGAGGAGCAATGTTGCCTTGAAGACCTGACGGCAGCTAACAAGAAGACCATGAGATGCGCCCAATCCTGTGGCCAAACACAAAGAGTAGAGAATGGACTCAAAAGTAGAGACCTTTGAGTGACGATGTCGTGCCGCCTGCCAGAATACCTCCCACAATACCTCCTCCTCTATTAATGTAAAAATAAACAGATATGCAACTTTCCAATTGCAAAAAGACCCACGGAGATGGCCGATCACATAAACTTTTGTATACAGTGTTTTTCAGTTTTCTATGGCACTGTTGTGAAAAGAAAAAGAGGAAAATCAGCCGATTAGCTGAAAAGTTGTATACCTGGAATAAAGAATCCAGGCCTCATCAGCATTGAGGTATTCTAACTCCATGATTTACGATTGGGTTCATCATCTCGTCTCTTGTGGAAATGAAAAAAATCTGGTTGATTGATTGTTTGGACACCCCCTCCCCCTGGAGGACAAAATGTAGTGCTTTCCTTAGCCCTCTGGTGGATCAACACTCCCTTCCTAACAGTGCAGCTTCGGCATCTGGCCCCCATTGACTAAATATACACTTCCTGCATCTAGGGGGGAACTTGGGAGGGGCGCAGTCCTCCCCCTTCCCCCTCGGGTACACACTTTCCGATCATAAATTTAGATATGGAGGACGGGTCTACAACCCCCTTGCTTGTTAACCTCCTTCTCGTTCGCTGTAGATCTTCATTAACGTGAGGAATTGAGCAAGATTCAGGTACCCCCCCCCCCTTCTTCCCCACAGCCACACACAGCACTATGTACAAAACAAAAAAGGGAAAACAAAAGGACTCAACAATAGGGACATTCTATAGACCGGGGGTGCTCCACGAGGAATTTAGCGTACAAAGTCTAAGGGAAAATCTTTAATACAGGGACAATAGAAAGAACAAAAGATGAGGGGTGCATGTTTGGCAGTCACTATTTTGGACATTCCTTTTATGTCATATTCACTACCGTATGATGCCCGATTACAAAACAGAGAAAGGAGGGTCTCCATACGAGAATTATAGAAAGACTGAGGTACTAGGCAAGGAAGTTTGTGTCTACATGTTTGTGGACAATATTGAAAGAACAAATTATGTCCCCATAGGTACGCAACCAAAATTAAATGTGTGTTCTGTACACTCTTAAGGAAAATCACCTTCTTCAACACTGTTAAAAACACTGTGTGGACGTGTGTAAGTCCACATAGTGTTTCGAATCCCTATGATACATGCAACTCCTTTGTTGTCAGGTCCACACTACGTATGTAGCGTTGAAACATGTTAGAGTGCGCTGACCTTCAATGTGGGCCCTCCTTTGTTCAACTCTGTGTCCGGATAAACGTGAAACCGTTTGGTTTTAAGAGGGGCGCCCTCGGCTTCAGGTCAAAAGGGGGTCAGACTGGTCCCTTGTCTTAGACCCAGAACCAGTGATTTCATTGGACACAATTATTTCATTGGATAAATATCTAGTGACGTAAGCTTTCAATTTTGTGTTTTGATTGGTCAGAGGTGACATTTTGCCGCTGTGTACTTTCGGTTGTCTGCACATGAATGTAGGTGAAAGGTTATTATGGACGGGGATTGGCATAGGGGGGGTCACTCTCTGGCGTAATTCACGAGCCTCGAAGTGACGTCAGATATTCAGGTCAAAAGGAGGCTACTCATTGGTCATCCCTTGTGACGCCCATCGCCGTTTTGCCCGCCCTTTTCTTTTCAGAACCACCCCAACTCATTAAAGATAGTCATTACATGGTGTTACCGCAAACCTTTCTATATCGTAATTCCGCCATGCAAAGTTTCAAATCCTACTTAAAAGAAATCTTATCAAATTTGCCCCTGTCAAGTCAATTTAAACATTGTTTTCTTTTCACACGAGCTGCATTTTGTAAAATTTCGCAACCGTGCTAAACTTCAAGCCAGGGACCGTTGATAAATTGAAGTTGTGTGAACAGGGCTCAACACGGAAAACCTCAATCGGAACCAAGGCATGCGGTGTGTTGCAAACCGGACGGGTTTCTCAAAGGGCCCGTCGATTTCACAAAACTCTTCCTAACTTAAGACTACTCTTAGGACTTAGGACGAGTCCCAACTCTGCACTGTAGCATGCAGACCCTAAGATTAATCCTAAGTTAGGACGAGTTACTCGTCCTAACTCGAGACAAGAAAACTCTTTGAGAAATCGACTGGTTTGGTAATTGTCAGAGACCAGTCTTCTCATTTGGTGTTTCCCAGCATATGCACAAAATAACAAACCTGTGAAATTTTGGCTCAATTGGTCATCGAATTTGCAAGAGAATAATGAAACAAAAAACACCCTTGTTATTATTTTGTGTGCTTTCAGATGCAAAATAACAGGCTTCAGGTCTGAAGTCTTTTATTATTTGAGTGAGAACTACATAACCGCCAAGAAGCCGTTACTCACAAACCGTTTCACACAACAGCTATCCAGGACTCGTTACCAAGTCAGTTTGTACGCTAACAATTATTTTGAGTGATTAAGTAAGTAGTGTCCAGCATGCAGCCGATGCGCTAGGATTAATCCTGTCTCCAGTGCGGGACGAGTAATGCATCCTAACGTCTATGGATACGGAATTTAACTCGTCTTAAGTCCTAAGATTAATCCTTAGTTAGGAAGAGTTTGATGAAATCGGCTGCAGTGCCTTTAAAAACAGCTGAGTGTCAACGTGTCAGGACTAGATGTCAACATGATGGAGGTATGTGTTGCTTCTAAGTACCTATTTGTACTGCACCGATCCGTGCCCACCTCCCATCATACATCAGATGAACACACGTGTTACCAATAAACTTGAAGGGGCCCTTTAATGGATGGAGGAAATACCGTATGACAGGTATTATGCCAATGTTGACCAACTTTAAGCAAGTCCACAAGGCTATTATTTCCCCCAGACAGAAACAAATGATTATACGTGCATCAGGGAAGGATAGTATGACTGACAGAAAATAAGGAAGACAAAAGTTCAGTTCAAAAAAAAATAAGAAGTTAGCAGTTTAGTTCTATTAAAGAAAATGAAATACAAAGTTCAGTTCCAACAAAGAATAAGAGATTCGAAGTTCAGTTTAAAAACAACGTGGTTCAGTTCCAACAAAGAAAAGGAAATCCATAGTTCAGTTCCAACAAAGAAAATGAAAACTTTAGTTCAGTTCCAACAAAGAAGAGGAAAAATATAGTTCAGTTCCAACGAATAATAAGAAAAACATAGTTCAGTTCCAACAAAGAATACAAAATTCTTAGTTCAGTTCTTATAAAGAATATAAAAACCACAGTTCAGTTCCAACAAAGAATAAGCATTATTGATCAGTTCCAACAAAGAACAAGAACTTATCAGTTCAATTCCATCAAAGTATAAGAAAGAGACCACTCAGTTCCTACAAAGAACAATGCAGAAAGATAAATAGTTCAGTTCTAACGCAGAATAAGAAAAACTTCGTTCAGATGAAGCAAAGAATAATAAATCTGTGACTTCGAATCTAACAAAGAATACAGAAAGATATATAGTTCAGTTTCGACGAAGAATAAGAAAACTTCGTTCAGATAAAGCAAAGAATACAAAAATACGCGACTTCGAATCTAACAAAGAATAAAGAAAGATATAGTTCAGTTCCAGCAGAGAATATGAAATCCATAGTTCAGTTTAAACAAAGAATAATAGTATTCATAGCTCAGTTCCAAAACTCGGTGCAAGTACGAACTTATCTGTGTCACATTCGTACAAAGTGTCAACATGTACAAAGGTAGTCTATAGAGTTGCGCAAATAGAGAGAAAGATAGAAGATGGGGGGGGGGGGGGTATACCGCAGTACTGGCTATCGCAGTAAATATATCCACATATACCATTTCTACCTCCATGCAGATACCAACTTCCCATCGAAGTATTTTCAACAGTGTCCTGATTTCCAATGTTTGGGGATATCCCTTTCTCGATTAGTCTAGATCTAAATAAACAAACAAAATGAACAAACATACCACCAACTAAACAAGTAAACAACATCTAGATATAAGCAAAAATAAAAACCAGACAAAACCCAATGCAAACAAAAACAACACTGATCTTATCTGTCTAGACGATCGAAACTTCATTAAGAGTCAACCTAATCAAATAACCAAAGTTCTTAATTTCACACCAAACCCAAACCTTATAGGCAAAGTTTGGTTTGTCACCTGTAGTTGTCAAAATATGCCAAGGGCGAAGCATAGGTTGAACTAGGGACCAAATAAATATCTATTACGCTTATAACTATGGGGGCCAACGAACTAAATACTCACACATTTTTATTTATTTATTTATTTTATCGATCTATATAAAAACCTCGCCATAAAAAAATCAGCTCAAAACATTTACAATGCAAAACGAAACCTTGGAAATTAATATCGAGGTCTATAAAAAAAACTGATGTCAGAAGGAGCCATGATGTCTGAAATGCAGGCACATTAATCACATTTGAACTGAAGTGTAGCGACGTCCCTTGTGAATGCTGGTGGAAGGAAGTTTTATTACATGTGACCACGCCCCCATAATTTACCCACACAGCTTACTCTGTCCCTGTTTAGCAGCAGACCAAATGGCAGCCTGTGGCCAATTTCATGGAGCTTGTTTTTTTGCAGATTTGCTTCAGAAATGTCTTTTGTTAAGCAAAAATTGAGTTTGGTGGAAAGATATTTATGATACGTGACCACGCCCCCATAATTTACCAATACAGCAAATAACCCCGTCCTGTTGAGCAGAAGACATAAAAAAAGACAGCGAGTGCCAAAGTTTCATAAAGCCGTTTTTAGAAGATTTGCTTCAGAAATGTCTTTTGCTAAGCAAAAATTGAGTTTGGTGGAAAGATATTTATGATACGTGACCACGCCCCCATAATTTACCAATACAGCGAATAACCCCGTCCTGTGGAGCAGAAGACCAAAAAATGACAGCGAGTGCCAAAGTTTCATAAAGCCGTTTTTAGCAGATTTGCTTCAGAAATGTCTTTTGCTAAGCAAAAATTGAGTTTGGTGGAAAGATATTTATGATACGTGACCACGCCCCCATAATTTACCAATACAGCGAATAACCCCGTCCTGTGGAGCAGAAGACCAAAAAATGACAGCGAGTGCCAAAGTTTCATGAAGCTGTTTTACAGAAAAATACTTCGACAGTTCTTTCAGGAGAAGTCTCCCGAATTCCAAAAATCTACTCCGCGGTGGTTAGAATATAAAGCACGACAAGTTCCCAAAAGAACAAAATCTACCTGGCAAGTATATAGATAAACACACGTGTTACCGCAAACCAAATGTTTGATGCAATGCCTCAAATCCCATACAGACGTAAAGTTGGCTAAATGTAATCTGGGCTGGTGAGCTGTTTCTGCTTAGCAACAATATTATGTGTTTAGAAAGGTTTTGTGCTTTGCTTTAACACCTTTGGTACTGTGAGCAGACATTTCTAGTTACGGCTGCAGCCGGTGGAATAGTTCAGGGATGGGTTTTTATCAATGTGGAAATTCATAAATTGTAAATGGGCTTTGGTTGCCCCTTTAAATCTAGACCCGAATCCTCCCAAATGTCTCAATACAAACGTTTTGCATTGCTAGAAATAAAAAACTACAGGTTCAGAACCAATGTCGATCATTTCTTTCTCCCTTTGAACACGTCGGTTGCACAACAGAAATATTTGTAAAGCATCGTTTAAAGGAACACGTTGCCCTGGAGCGGCCGAGTTTGTCTTTGAAAAGCGTTTGTAACCGTTTGTTATAAAATGCATGGGTAGAAAGATGTTGCAAAAGTAGAATACAATGATCCACACAAACATGCCTCGAAATTGCAAGGTTTTCGTTTTACCTCGTCGACTAACACGGTCGGCCATTAATGGGGTCAAATTTTTGACCCCATAAACGGCCGACCGTGTTAGTTCGCACAGTAAAAGGAAAACCACACAATTTTGAGGCAAACTTGTGTGGATCATTGTATTCTACTTTTAAAACATCTTTCCAACCATATGCATTTTATAAAAGACCAACTCGTCCGATCCAAGGCAACGTGTTCCTATAACTATCCTAATTTTAGCTGAAAAGCTGAAATGTGAACATTTTCAACTTTAAGTTTCCCAGAAACTGTTTACCAAAACGCCTCGTGGCTCTTAAAGGGTCATTGTAGGGTTGGAGTTTCATCCCTGATAGTGCAGGGTCACGAGGGACACCAAGTCATAGGGCAACAGAGGTCATTGCCCCGGTCAAATACTGATTGCCAGCAACAAAAAGCTTTCAAGCTATTACGTAAATGACAACATAAGCCAGATATACCATACCCCCACCCACCCAATGTTCACATACGTAATGCAATCTTGTATACAGAAAAACGCACTCCTCTATAAAAAAAATCCCAAGAATTCTTATGATTTCCAGAACACAATGAGGACACAAGGGGTTACACCAAAAATGGAGCCGGACAGCAATGAGGGGAAATTAGGAAACGGAGGTAAATTTTGCAATATTTCCTTGTTGTCGTCACCATAATAGGAAAGGTGAAAACACATAATGATAAATAATAACTCATCTCAATCGCCATTAGAAATTTGCAAACAGGAACACAACACCCAAGTTTGATGTGTAGAACATTTTGCATAATTTTGAAACAATTCAATGATAAATGCACACATGCGAAACAAGTTATGCTCGTCAATAAAATTGAAATAAAATGCGTTTGAATTCTGGGTTTAATTTTGTTTTCCGGTATCTTTTATTTGCACTTTTCAACAAATATTTCCAACCCGTTTGGACACTATAGATAAACGCAACGAAGACCAGCAGGTACGCACGTCTTTAATCTTATATAGGCGTAACATTTTCCCGTGACAAGTGGTGCTCAATTCCTTTTATAATTCTTTTCTTCTTCTTCAATCAAAGGAATGCAAAAAAAGGGCATCAATATCATAAGGTCACACCACACTGCAAATCGCCTTAAACGCAAACAACTTTTTGAGTCAAGTACAACAACACAACACAACACAACAAAAAAAGTCCAGTAGCGCCTCTATACTCATACCTTACAGCCCCTCGAGTTGACAGCCGCGAAGCTATTACTGAATAACCATACACAATCTTTTTTTTTATGATCACACTGAAAGATTTACTTGACATTTTTGCGGTTTAAGCACGTACGAGATAATTCGGTTTGTTCCCCCCCTCGCACGACCTCCGAGCGAACCCGGGAGCCATAAGAGCATAAAACACGCACAGCTGAGAGAGAACACTCGGGAACATTTGACCGCGAAGTGAACTTTGCGTTAAAAATGTGAGTCAGGAAAACTTTTTTTTTTTTAAGGCGGCTGCTGCCGACAGTGGTAGTGGAACCGAAGTTGGGAACAAATTGGCGATATTGTGACAAGGAAATCCCCTTTGGGGCCTCTCAATAAAATAAACGAGAGTGGGGGGAAAGTTACTCCAGAACGTTGGCTCTCTGTGCAAGTTGTTGAAAAAGGTCGACGACGTTTCGCTGCTCTGATGGTGGTGTTGTTGTTTTGAAGAGAGACGTACAAAAACAAAACAAAAATAGAATCCCCGAATAACAACATGTGTTTATTACCAGGGCTGTATGAATAACCATTAAAGTTATTGAGATACCATACACGATCAGACATTATTAATAACAAACAGTTTTTGATTTATAAGCTTCTGTTTTAAACCCTCGATACCAGCATTTAGTGTCAAAAGACCGGTTTGAAAAGCTCTTACGACATGCACGTCGAGGACTTCTCTTTGTTCTCTCCCCGTTGGTTTTGTACACGAAAGCAAAGCGAGAACGTTCTCGCTCTTTCATAAACCCCGGTTCCTCGGTTGCAACGGGTAGACCACGCTCTACACACAGAGTGCTGATGTTTTATGAACAAAATATACATATGATCGATCCCACAAAAACGGTCTCAAAAGTTCCTATCACAAATCCACACGTCCAACAAAAACATACAACAAACAGAAATGATACCAAGGAAAGTACAACCATAATGATCCCACCAACCTTTATTTCTAAGCAATCATTTTTACTCTTCAACATAGATCAATTAATAACACCACTACAATATTATTACCAACAAGATGCCCTGCCATTTTAACATTAATGTGCTGCTGTTTCCCCCCTCCAACCCATTGAAAAAATCTTTAAGTTTTCAATATACACTACCCATAACACTTCTGTTTGGTTTTGACACAATAGAATGTTACCAACAATCATACCCTCATGCTGCGATCCTTATTCAAATTTGTAACAAAAAAAGGAAAACTTCCCGGAAAACTTCCCAAATAAACTTCTTAAACTCCTGATGCCCGTTCACTACAAGTGCCTGATATACCTGCTGGCTATAAAATAATGGCTTATTTTACATACAAGTGTTATATCACACAATTTAAAGGTAAAGACTAGTAACTATACACCTGTCTGCCAAGGCGAACCCATTCAAAAGGACCCTCATCAATGCCAGGCAAGCAAACAGTCCTTTAAATTGGGATTTGGGGACATAATGGTTTTTTTTGGCACATCTTCATCATCCTGTAATTTTATGGTTCTTATAGAAAATATCACAAATACTTCACCATGTTGGGTGTGTTTACAAACAGACTTGCATAAACCGAAAAGGTTTATCTTGAATTGCATGCTAATAATGTCTTCATGACAATCTAAAGATGCACTTGATACACCGATTGGGTTAGTAGTTCCTGCATTTTGAGGAACTATTAAAACACCACACCCTTGCTAAAGGGTATGGGGCTCCACTCTGCGTGTATTTAGTTTTGATGAAAAAGCGTCTGAAACGATGCTGACAAATAATCCCCCGTTGTAAACCTTAATCATATAATTATTTGTTAAAGCATGGATTATTTTTTTTACAAGCATTTGACAAAAGGTTTTGTAACTTTTAAATCTAAATAATATTGTGTTTGTTTCACAATCGCACAGATTTTATTGAAAATTCTTGTTCGGCAAATGAATAGGCGGTCTTTAAAACCAGAAATCTTTAATCCTTTCAGGAAATGATGTCACACACCCAAATTGTCAGCATATGACAAGACAATTATTTAAATAACTACTTAAAGAAATCACTCTGTTAATTCATAATAATTAGGTTCATTCATGTTCGACTACTTAAACACATAATATACGTAGGACTTCAACTCACTTCTCTGCACTCACAAGGCACAACTGCTATTTGCATAACAATTAATACAAAAATAATCTGACTCTAAAAATAGTGCTACTATTATACCCACTTTTACCTTGAAGCTACACTGAAAATAAAGCTATTATACCCATGTATACCCATAAGCTACACTGAAAATAAAGCTATTATACCTAGAAGGTACAACGACCCCCCCCCAAAAAAAAAAAACCCCAAATTAAAACAATACAAATACGAGGAAGACAATTCCATTTCTGTATGATATAGTGAAATCTTTTTTGAACTCACAACAAGTTCATTGAAGTGACCTTGTGCTTTTTACCTGAACATGATCAGAGCATACATCACAAGTTCTTATTTAGAAACACCACATTTTATAAGAGAGATTTTATGTAGCATGTTGTTCCTGCAAACCTTACTAGGTTGTTTCTCCACCATGCAAAGTTTCAAATCCTACCCATGTATATGGTGTTACTGCAAACCCTGACTACATTTTATCTCTACCTTGCAAAGTTTCAAAACCTATACCGACCCTGTGCTAGTTAGCTAACAAAATGATAAACACCATATACTATTACCACGGTGTGTGGTAACATATAAAAAAATACTGAGAAATTTGAACATTGAGACAATTTTATGAAAATGCGAAATTTGTGGCTGCCGTTGATTTCACAAAACTCTTCCTAACTTAGGATTAACCTTATTATCTTAAATGACTTAAGACGAGTCCAAACCCTGCACTGTAGCATGGAGACCTTAAGATTAATCCTAAGTTAGGACGAGTTACTTGTCCCAACGAGTTACTTGTCCTAACTCGAGGTAAGACAGTCCTAACTCTTTGTGAAATCGACAGCAGGGGGCCTTACATGATTCAAACAAAAACTCTTTCCTTTGTAAAGAAAGTTTTTACATTTTACTTGATGAAAAATAAAAGTTTATAGAGTCACTGATCAGAGGTAATGTATCTACTCTCCATATTATTGCCTTATACACTGTTTAATATTGAAAAAAAAAATGGGGGAAAAAAAATGTTACTTTGAGTTACAATAATTCAAGACTAAATATCTTCTAGTTTTGCTTAGGCTGATATATATCTGCTTGTAATTTTATAATTTCTTGCAGACACTCAATTCATTGGTATTGTTTTCATAAACATCAAGGACTTATTCAAATTAATTATCAATATCGAATAATCATATAAATTTTGATATTTTTCAAAACAACTCTATAAAGAATATATCCTAAACCTATATCTTAAAGTAGTTACCGAAAGACTTTATAAAACTACTTGGCTTCGTCATTTTTTTTTAACTACACACTCTTACTTCACTTGGATAATGAATATTCTTAATCTAGTAACATAATCATCTATACCCTTAACTGTAACCATAATATATCAAAAGTATATAATGTTATATGAGTATATCACTTTCTGTTTGAACAATTCCGTAACTACATGATTAGACAACAATTCCACCAACTTATAAATAATTAAATTTTGTTATCAAAGTGAGTTCATAACTCCTGTAAATAAACACTTTAACTTCTGAATTGATCATTTTATGTTTTATTTTAGCTTGATTTCATTGCTTGAAATGTCAATTTTAAAGTTATTTTTCAAACACGTCCAGAAAATGGAACAGTTCAGTCAAGCAGTGAACATTCATGTGCGGATATGAAACAAGAATTAACCATCAAATTTGACAACTATATAATTTGACAACTATATAAATTGTAATAGTTCCATATTTTTACAATTGGACACACAGATTATTTCTTGTGATTGTCTGTCATCCTCTTCCTTCTAGGACTTAAGCCCTTCCTTTTAGGACCTCAGCCCCTTCTTTTTAGGACTTCAGCTCAGCTCCTTCAACTTAGGACTTCAGCCCCTACCTCTTAGCACTCCAGCCCTTTCCATTTAGGACTTCAGCCCCTTCCTGTTAGGACTTCAACCTACCTGGTCCCAAATATCTTCTGGACTGTGACTCCTGGCACACTGTAGATGAAGAGTACGACGAAGGCGATAATGATGAGGGCCAGGAAGAACCCGATGATGTACCACTTGTAGTTGTTCCAGATGATAAATTTGAGAGTCTTCCACGGGGATGTGAACCACAAGAATGAAGTCTCTGGACGACTGAAGGGAGCCAACAAAAGACAAATAAATTTTAAGATTGTGACAAACCAGTTGTTATTCATGTTAATGGTCATGCAGAGTTTTGGTTGAATGAGAGTAAACACTTATCTTACGAATAAAAGTCAAGTACATTACATTTAATGTGAGTACAAGTACCATTTTCACAACAAATAAAACTTATATAAGTCCTTAGCATATATCCTAAGTGCATATTATTAAGGGAGAAAATATAGATAGGTTAAACAAGTACCATTTGACGAGTATAAGTACAATTGTATAAGTACAAATTACCATTTATGAGTACAAATACCATTTTATAAGTACAAGTACTATTTAATGAGTACAAGTACCATTTTGTGAGTACAAGTACCTTTTTATAGATACAAGTACCATGTTTTATGTACAAGTACCATTGTATAAGTACAAGTACTCTTAATGAGTACAAGTACTATTTTGTGAGTACAAGTACCTTTTTATAGGTACAAGTACCATGTTTTATGTACAAGTACCATTTTATGGGTACAAGTACCATTGTATAAATACAAGTACTGTTTTATAAGTTGTATTAGTACAAATACCCTTTCATAAGTACCATTGCATAAGTCTAAGTACCATTCTAATAAGTTCAAGTACCATTTTATCAGTCTAAGTACCAATATAAGCACAGGTACCATTGTTAAGTCTAAGCACCATTTCATTAGCACCAGTACCATTTTATTGGTACAAGTACGAGAATGAGTACAGACTGCATACACCATGAGTGTTGTCACATATTGACTCCTTGCACGCACGTCACACGCGGCGATTCTGCGATGCTCACCATTTTGGTGGGCATGAGGTTTGCGTGTAAATGCCGCAACGCCTAAAATGCGCACTTCACTGAATAACGCACAGTGACATTGCCCACCTGTATGGCGCATCCAAGATTATTCTGATGATGACGTCAGGTGAATTGGGTCAATAGATACAAAAAATAGAATCAAAATTACTGTATGGCGGAAATTTGTGTTATAAATTGCGGCGATGATGTCAACTTTAACAACCAGAATTTGTCATTGTAGAACAAAAGTACTTGTAGAGTCTTGTTAACATTATGTTTGAACAATGGATTCAGTCAATCATGGTATTATGACTGAACTTTACAGACACAGCAATCTTGCCTTATCATAAAACAACCCAAAAGACCTCTTCACTGCGGATAAATTGGTTACTTAATCAGGACCTCCCTTTATATTTAAAGGGACTGGACACCTTTGGTAATTGTCAAACACTAGTCTTCTCACTTGGTGAGTCTCAACATATGCATAAAATAACAAGCCTGTGAAAACTTGAATTCAAAGTTGCTAGAGACTAATAAAAAATATATTAGAACCGTGTCGCACAAGTTGTGTGCTTTCAGATGCCTTAAAATCGAGACCTCAGCTGGAATTTAATTTAAATATTTTAGTAAGAAATTACTTCTTTCTCAAAAACTATGCAACTTCAGAGGGAGCAATTTCTCACAATGTGTTATACTATCGACAGCCCTCCATTTGTTGTTACCAAGTAATTATTTTGAGTAATGACCAATAGGTTCCAGTGCCTTTAAATAAAGCCTTTGCTCCAGACAAAAACTATTAACCCCCCATACATTCCTTTGTTATGTGCACAAACATCAAACAGCGATAACATAAACATGTGAAATCTCTCCAGTAGATTCTCCCGTTTAAAGGGTCTGCAGCCGATTTCACGAAACGTTAGGATTAATCCTAACTCGAGTTAGGACGAGTAACCCGTCCTAACTTAGTATGGGTTCAATTAGGATGAGTAACCCGTCCTATCTTAGGATGGGTTCAATGTTTCTACGAATTTGGATACGGAACTGAACCCGTCCCAAGTCCTAATTTTAATCCTAAATTATAAGTTAGGAAGAGTTTGATGAAATCGATGGCTGTACAGCTTTGGTAATCACTCTGAAAATAAATGGCATTGGCCATAAAAACTTTCTTTGTAAAAAGTAACATTTTTATTATTATTCAATTTTTCTCAGCTGTTGTGAGAAACAGCTCCCTCTGAAGAAACATAGTTTTTGAGAAAGAGGTAATTTCTCACTCAAATATTGAAATACTAAAGCCTTCAAGCATAAAGCTTTTTATTAGGCATCTGAAAGCACACAAATTTGTGTAACAAGGGTGTTTTCTCTTGCAACTTTGATGACCATTCAAGTCTCAATTTTCACAGATTTGTTACTTTATGCGTGTTGGGAAACACCAAGTGAGAATATTGGTCTTTGACAATTACCATTTTCTATAGAGGATGTGATCTATGCTTACATTCAAACCGCCCTCTGTTGACACTGTGCACGTCATGTTTCGCCGGGCAAAAAGCCGCGCAGTCATGGTAAGATTGCATACACTTTCTAGCTGGCTGTCAAAACACAGGTAGGCGCGCGAATCATGTTATGGTATTCTAATGACGTCAGAGGTCACATCGTCTATACCATCCGCCTGGGTAATAGTTTTAAAGCAGGACAGTTCTTTTCAGAACTGAGAAGTCTCCCGAATCTACTCTGTGGTAGTGGAGTAAAGAAACACTCAAACTCTATCTGGCAAGTAGATACACACATGGTGTTACTGAAAACCAAACATGTAAACGTATACAATCCCTTTAAGGCGTGAAAACGTGCAGATATTAAGATGTTAGAGGGCTCGGCATGAGGTCCCCCCTGCACAATCACAAGTGCACGTTTTTGTTCTCAACAACATCCGGCAAATGTCGCCTGGGAAAAAAAACAATGACAGACAATTTGTGACCCAGTAAACATGACACCTGTCACTTCTACTTTAAGAGTCAAAGAGAACCACAGAGTAAGACCATCATCTTGAAATTAAGAATCTGAAAGGGGTGTCAGCTAGGGGTTGACATAGAGCAGAGTGTTGCACTCTGTCTTACCCCCGAGCATGAAGGCAACACAGGCAATTTCCTCCATGCCCCTGGTTATTGCCTTGGTGCTCTTGAAATGCTCTGTACGAAGTAAGTCTTCAATGTGTGTCTTGTGGTTATATTTCAGGCCTGATACTTTACGGAGGCAAGGAAAGTGATTTCTTCCATGCCCCCGGTCATTGCCTTGGTGCCCTTGAAATGCTCTCTAGAAATGTAGAATTTCCTCATAGGGTGCCCTTTACAAAACAGAAAATTCCTTGGTCCCCTTGCCCTTTCAAAAATGAAGCAAACAGGTTGACATAGAGCAGAGTGTTGCACTCTGTCTTACCCCGAGCATGATACTTCATGGAGGCAACAAAGGCAATTTACTCCATGCCCCTGGTCATTGCCTTGGTGCCCTTGAAATGCTCCAGTAGAAACTGATACTTCACAGAGGCAACAAAGGCAATTTCCTCCATGCCCCTGGTCATTGCCTTGGTGCCCTTAAAATGCTCCAGTAGAAACTGATACTTCACAGAGGCAACAAAGGCAATTTCCTCCATGCCCCTGGTCATTGCCTTGGTGCCCTTGAAATGCTCCAGTAGAAACTGATACTTCACAGAGGCAACAAAGGCAATTTCCTCAATGCCCCCTGGTCATTGCCTTGGTGCCCTTGAAATGCTCTGTAGGAATATAGAGTTTCCTCATACGGTGCCCTTTACCAAGGAGAAAATGCCTCGGTGCCCTTGCCCTTTCAAAAATGAAGTGAACAGTCATGTTATCCTAAATCAACCATACACAGAACTTGATGAGAGCTTTTAGAGCAAGGCACAATGATGGGTCTATAAATACTGTGCAATCATTTGTTTTTCGTATGGCCCTTGGCCCAAGTTAATACACTTTTAATTTGTAACTTTATTATGTATTTCTAAATGGTTTTCTGTAATTAATTTTAATCTATTTTTATACATTTCTGTATTTCAATGTTTTTAATAGACCAATAATCATAACAATACTTGCGGTAGTAAGTGGGTTTGTGTTTGCACTTGGAGTTCCATTCAAACTTATTACCACGGTGAAACTGAGCAACTGTGTTTTCTGGGTCGTTTTTTTTTTTTTGTAACTCTAGAGGAATGGAACCGGTATAATCTTTATAATCAATTATTGAGCTTTCAGGTTAAAGCCATTGTACCCTTTCAGTAAAAAAAAAAAAAAAAAAAAAACAATTTACAAAAAACTTACAGGGTTTACAGAAGGTAGTGGTGAAAGACTCCTCTTGAAAAATTATTCCATGAAATGCTTTACTTTTTGAGAAAACAGTAAAAAAAGATAACTACGAAAAAGCTTGCCCCTAATCATGTGACATAGAAACTTTGGATAGTCTGAGGAATTCAAGTGGTACACGTAACTTGTGATCAAGCACTGCATTGTTCCAGACAATATTCAAATCTGACATGAAAATGGCTTATTGATACCAAGGGAGGAATTGATGGGGGAAAAACACTATACATGAATATTGAAAAAAGAAAGTAAAAGTTTTTTACTTCATTCCTGTGGTGATCAGGGCCCAATTTCATAGAGCTGCTAAGCATGAAAACTTGCTTAGCATGACATTTTTTCCTTGATAAAAACAGGATCACCAACCAAATTGCCATTTGTTGCATTTTGATTGGTACTTGTATTCAGCTGTTGTTTGCTTATCCTGAAAATCACGTGGAAATTTGGTTGGTAATCCTGTTTTTATCAAGGGAGAAGTTTCATGCTAAGCAAATATTTTTAAATGGTATTAATTGTTATTTGATAAGGCGACAGGTGCCGGTGAAGTCTTCATGCCTTCTGCTCCACTCCGTCATACTCTAAGACACACACACATTAAGTGTAATTAGCCTCAACCCAGCTTGGTACATTCATTCTGTCAACTCTAGTCAATGTGATGCCAACATGTTGTGTTTTACCGTCACTCCCGATCACAACGGGAATGAAGGAAAAAACACAAACTCAACTCACTTCTTCCCTCTCCACGGTCTCCTAAATTAGCCGTTTGTTTCTGTTTTGGAACTTAAAGACAGTGGACACTATTGGTATTTGTCAAAGACTAGTCTTCACAGTTGGTGTATCTCAACAAATGCATAAAATAACAACCCTGTGAAAATTTGAGCTCAATTGGTCGTTGATGTTGCAAGATAATAATAAAAACACCCTCCGTCACACGAATTTGTGTGCTTTCTGATGTTTCATTTTGGGACCCGAGGTCTCGAAATCAAATTCGTGGAAAATTACTTCTTTCTCGAAAACTACGTCACTTCAGAGGGAGCTGTTTCTCACAATGTTTTATACTATCAACCTCTCCCCATTAATCGTAATCAAGAAAGGTTTTATGATGATAATTATTTTGAGTAATTACCAATAGTGTCCACTGCCTTTCACTATATACATGTATAAGGGCCCAATTTCACCATGGCTTTGCTTACTGTAAGCAACTTACGCAAACAAGCGGCGCCTATGGAAGCAGGGAACTACGTGCTTACATGTACGTCAAGCGCTGACAAGGGTTAAGCAGGGACTTGTAAGCAGGCACTTGTAAGCAGGCACTTGTAAGCAGGCACTTGTAAGCAGGCACTTGTAAGCAGGCACTTGTAAGCAGGGACTTGTAAGCAGGGACTTGTATTAGCAGGGACTTGTAAGCAGGGACTTGTAAGCAGGCACTTGTAAGCAGGCACTTGTAAGCAGGCACTTGTAAGCAGGCACTTGTAAGCAGGCACTTGTAAGCAGGCACTTGTAAGCAGGCACTTGTAAGCAGGCACTTGTAAGCAGGCACTTGTAAGCAGGGACTTGTAAGCAGGGACTTGTAAGCAGGGACTTGTAAGCAGGGACTTGTAAGCAGGCACTTGTAAGCAGGGACTTGTAAGGAGGGACTTGTAAGGAGGGACTTGTAAGCAGGGACTTGTAAGCAGGGACTTGTAAGCAGGGACTTGTAAGCAGGGACTTGTAAGCAGGGACTTGTAAGCAGGCACTTGTAAGCAGGGACTTGTAAGGAGGGACTTGTAAGGAGGGACTTGTAAGCAGGGACTTGTAAGCAGGGACTTGTAAGCAGGGACTTGTAAGCAGGGACTTGTAAGCAGGGACTTGTAAGCAGGGACTTGTAAGCAGGGACTTGTAAGCAGGGACTTGTAAGCAGGGACTTGTAAGCAGGCACTTGTAAGCAGGGACTTGTAAGCAGGCACTTGTAAGCAGGCACTTGTAGGCAGGGACTTGTAAGCAGGGACTTGTAAGCAGGGACTTGTAAGCAGGCACTTGTAAGCAGGCACTTGTAAGCAGGCACTTGTAAGCAGGCACTTGTAAGCAGGCACTTGTAAGCAGGCACAAAAAAGAGTAAGCAGGCACTTGAACCCACACTCTGCTGGTATGAACCGCCAGAGCTTGCCATGTTTTCATTTTTTTTAAACTAGCATTTTGCCAGCGGACTACTGTAAAGGAAGAACGCTGACTTTGAGCTCTCAATTCTGTAGAAACTGACACCCTTAAGCCCGGCGAATATCGCCGCGATATTCACAAGTGAGTTGAGCAGAGCTGAACTGTTACGAATATTCGTTTCAAATTTTTGTGACATCAAAATTTGAACCGGGCTTTACTCACTGTAACTAAAAGTCAACTAATAGCACTCCAACTTATGGTTATGCTCGGGGGTGGGGGGGGGGGGGGGATAAATACAAAGTCTGCCTTCTAATAACAAACTATCAAATGGTTTTCATCTATCAATTTTTACACTTTTCTACAAACGCACATTTGTTGTTGGCAGTTACCAATGTAACCATGACAGTGCATCAATGTAAACACCAAACAAACAGGAAATCCAGATTGGACTTGACTTGTTTTTACACCCACACGTTGCGTTCAGTTTTATTTCACATGAGGGGAAAAAAATTACTTTACAAGCCATACAATGTTGTTGTGCATTTTTGTTGTTAAAAATGTCCATTGAGGTTAAAGGGAAGGTACATGTTTGGTAATTACTCAAAACAATTATTAACTTAAAAACTGACTTGGTAATGAGCATTGGGGAGCTGTTGGTAGTATAAAACATTGTGGGAAACGACTCCCTCTGAAGTAACATAGTTTTTGAGAAAGAGGTAATTTCTCACTAAAATAATAAAAGACTTCTAGCTAGAAGTCTTTTATTCCTATCTGAAAGCCCACAAATTCGTCCAACAAGGGTTTTTTCTATCATCATTTTCTCCGAACTCCGATTGAGCTCAAATTTTCACAGGCTTGTTATTTTATGCTTATGATGGGATACACCAAGTGAGGGCACTGGTCTTTGACAATTACAAAACGTGTACCTTCCCTTCAAAGCCATTATACACTTTCGGTAAGCAGTATTGTCCAAGTCCCACACTTCGTGTATCACAACTTATATATAAAAAACAAACCTGTGAAAATTTAGGCTCAATCGGTCATCGGAGTCGGGAGAAAATAACGGGAAAACCCACCCTTGTTTCCGCGCGTTTCGCGTGTCATGACATGTGTTTAAAATAAATCCGTAATTCTCGCTAACGAGAATTTATATTGTTTTACCGTTTTCTCAAAAAGCAAAGCATTTCATGGACTAGTATTTCAAGAGAAGTCTTTCACCATTACCTTCTGTAAACCCTGTAAATTATTTGTAAATCTGTGAACTTTTTTTGTTTTTTATGTACCGAAAGGGTCCAATGGCTTTAAGTTGAGTGTTTGTGAAAAGTACAATACTTACATACATCAGGTACAAATCCAAAAAGATGTTTTATTTATTTGGACGTGACTTGTTTACACCCACACGTTTCGTTGAAGTTTTATTGACATGGAAACAAAAATCACTTACAAACCTTACAATTTTGTTGTATACATTTTTTGGAAGTTACGTTCTTTGACTTTTGCATACTTGAGTTAAAGTTGTGTATTTGTTAAAAGCACAATACATTGGTAAGATACAATGGCAAGTGGAATTTTTATTTATTTTATTCTTTACTTTTCTTTGGGGGGGGGGTCAAATTACACTTTTTTTAAACTGTACATGTATTTTTTAATATTTGAGTGATAAATAACCTCCTTCTCAAAAACAACATTAATTCACAGGGAGTCGTTTCCTACAATGTTTTATCCCTATCAACTTCCCTTCGTTACCAAGTAAATATTTATGCTAATCATGATTTTGAGTCGTTATACCAATAGTGCCCAGTGCCTTCAAGACAAAACCTCAATCTGAAAGTGAAATCTTTGTTGTGAAGACCCTAAGCAGCCCTGGGTGGATATGTTGCATGTAAACAATTTATGTTTGGATGATTTTATATTATAGGGTGTCATCCGCTTTTGTTTATGCTGTTAATCATATTATAAATGTTAAAGACTCTGGACACCTTTGGTAATTGTCAAAGAACAGTCTTCTCACTTGGTGTATCTCAACATATTCATAAAATAACAAACCTGTGAAAATTTGAGCTCAATTGGTCGTCAATGTTGCAAGATAATAATGAAAGAAAAAACACCCTTGTCACACGAAGTTGTGTGCTTTCAGATGCTCGATTTCGAGACCTCAAATTCTTGCGCGAGGGTTGTGTGTACGCGCGCGCTTAGAAGTAGATTACGCGCTGTTATAATAGCTATGAATTGCGTTCCGCGTAATAATCTTGCGCGCCTGACACACGGAAGCCAGCCGGTTATAAACACTGGCCCTATCAACCGTTTAAACACCCCCACGTGACGCGCTCTCCACCAATAGGATTAGAGAAACTGTCAGGGGTATTTATGAATACACAGTGAAGTATTAACTATTCAAATTAAGACCACCTGGCTTGTTCAGTCCTCGGTTTACTGGCCTGTCACTGGCCACAGGCCTGCAGTCAAGTTTTAATTTTGATCCCTACGGTCATTTCGGGAGTCTATCGAGTACAAGGGCTAACCTTGTGCAAATGGTGTAGGCTCTAAGACACTTTTCAGGACTTGTTTATAAACAATTCTCTAATTTTCCACTGGCAAAAAAACAAACAAAATCGGATAACAGACTAAAGTAGGGAGAATACAATGTCTTCAAATGTGCATGCACATTTCGTGTAATCTAGAAATACAGTTCAACTGCAGTCTAACAATACAGTTCAACTGCAGTTGACTGCCCACTAGGTCGATTCCAAACTGTCCATAGCAAACATTCAACCCCCCCCCCCCCCACTCTGAAACTTGAACCTATCCCTCCCAATGAATAATATTCAAGGAGAGAGCTTTGACTTGCAAGTTATTTGTTGGATTTGTACTCTGATATGATACCATTGGACCTCTACAATGGATCACAACTTAAAGACGGCGTACATCGTCAGGAAATACGTATTAGAGGTCTAAAGCTGAAACTGTGTATCGATTACTAAGATTTTACCAGAATTGATCCCTCCAGAATTGATCCCTCCAGAATTGATCCCTCCAGAATTGATCCCTCCAGAATTGATCCCTCCAGAATTGATCCCTCCAGAATTGATCCCTCCAGAATTGATCCCTCCAGAATTGATCCCTCCAGAATTGATCCCTCCAGAATTGATCCCTCCAGAATTGATCCCTCCAGAGATACAATTTTGTATGGAATACTGTCACACTCGAAATCGAGGGCGCTTTTTCCATTTCAAGGGTTAAAGGCATACTATATATGGATGTACATGTAAATATACCCTCTTTTGTTTTACACTTTCGTCCCGTTTTTATGGCAAAACAACGTATTTCTGTTCTTGCTTTTCTCAAAATGTCAAGTTTGCCATGGAAAGCTAAATTGAGGGCTGTTTCCTTTTTGTCAGTGCAAAATTTAAAAGGTATTGGATTTGAATGTATAACATGTTCTATTTACGTCTCTTTTTACAATTTCAATTTTAATTTTATGGCAAAACAGCTCATCACTGTTCTGGCTTTTCTCAAAATAAAACAGCCCATCTCTGTTCTCGCTTTTTTTTTCAAAATCAATTTTTTTTTTAGTTAGGTGGTTTTTCCATTGTAGGGCTGACCCTTTTTTTTTTTATAAAGTTAGGTCCGGCCCGCTCTTTCCTGAAAAGAACCCAATCAAAATCGATGTCGGCGGACTTCCACTTTAACCATGGAGGGTGAATCCCCTGAGAACGGTTTCAACCCAGGTTTCACGGTCATATCTTATTAGTCACACATCCTCCGCTTCAACTTTTCCTGGAAAGTAGGCCTGTGTCAGCAGTATTGTTTTTACTTTAACACAAGATCAACAGTTCAAAAATGCACAGTTGCCGAATATTTGGAACAAACATTTTTCTCTATTATGACAGGCAAGGAGATATCCAGTTTGCACACACATGGAGGAAGCGATGACGGTTTGTAATCGAGTGGGCTGGAACATTTCTTGACAGGGGTTGATACTAGTTACTAGATACTATTTTAGAGAGAATGTAGTTCAGGAGCATCTAGAGTTCAACAACTGAGGGAAGAATGGACGAATGTAAAATATCAGAACTGGAAATTAAAAAACAGAACAATCGGGAAGGAAAAACATTCTGATCGCATGATGCCATTATAAGTCTCGTTTCTAAGAATGTGCCAAAAATTTGGGCGTTGAAAAATAAGTCCATTCTCCGCTAAAAGGAAACACTTTTGTGGAAATTTTTCGAATCAATAATAAGTGTTTTCGTTACCGATCCCAAAACAGGCTTCTTTTAGGGGGGGGGGGGGGGGACGATCAGGAATGACAGGCAAAAGCACTTCTGCACCAACAAAAGCATCGTGTTGATTTAGCCCGTAAACACCCTAACCCAGTACTCAACCCACCAGAATGTGGCCTAATTGTACCCTGTCCTCTCGGTGAACCCATGTTTATTGGACGTCCCTGTTTTTGTTATAGCTTTTTTTTATTACTTCGATCGCTGGAAATCAACATCTCCATCAGTTTGTGTAATCCATCGCCACTTACGGTACTTTACAAATGATTCATACCGCTGTGAAATTCAAATACACACAATCTTGTTGATGGATACGATACTACATCAAACTCAACAACACTATCAATCTATTTATAAGACAATCAAACTCGATACGACTTTATGGAATGTAGATTGTATCATCGAAGAGTTGGTAGGGGTCTCCCGGACAGCGAGTAAGACAAAGGAGTCTACCAGGGCCGTGTTTTGAGACAATGAGTTCCAGGTAACCTCCAGGAATGAAAAGGCAATCACATTTTTCACTTAATTTTCTTGGGGTGATTGTCAGATATGAGATAGTGTAAGAATAACAATTTATGTGCTACAACAATGGGGGACTTTGGAACACTAGGTGGCAGCAGACTTCCCAGGTAAACGTCCATTGTTTACATCGTTCTGGGCATGCGCACATCACCGAGTCTGCTGCCACCTAGCGTCCCAAAAGTCACCCATTAGATTTCATGGGAGTGTCAAGAGCAATCTTTTAATCAAGTATTATACATGTAGTTCCAAAGAGCTATATACAGTATATTGACTAGAGCGCTAACTTGCTCTGCGTTTTGAAGCCACCCTGAGCGCAGATATGTTTGATATGTTGCGTAAATTCGGAACGATTTTAATTCTAAGAGAACACACATTGCAGCGATTTTTTTAATATTCGGCGTGTGTGCTTAACGTACGCGACTGCCCAATCGCAAACGTCCGCGCTACGAAAACTGCAACTTCGACTTGATTGTCGTACTAAAAAAAATATGCGCGCCTTTTAAACATGACGCGCACATGACGCTCGCAGTTTGTACGCTGATCAACAGATTGTGCATTCACATTTACTGCATTTTTTGCTTCGATGACACATAAAAAAGAACAAACGCACTATTATGCAAATAGCCGTACAATTGCCGTACAAAATTTCAAGCTTTTGTATTGGTTTGTACATAAACATGGATGTGCCCACACGGCTTCAAAACCTTAGTGCGTGTATAACAGGGTGTTAGCGCTCTAGTCAATTTATATAGCTCTATGTGTAGTTCCCATCACATGCCATCTTTACGAGTAAATAGACTGGGCAAGTTTTGCACGTATTTGAGCAACGGGACAAGTTAAAGTTTGCGAGTTTGTTTCCTTCAAGCATTACAGTAATGTAGGACAAAAGTGGTCCCAAAAATCTTTGAAAACGTGCAACACGAGGTATTGGTTGCCTCTTAAACAAGTTGTCGTGAGTGACAGGCCCTATGGGTCTTGTCACACGGGGCAAAGTTTATGGACAACTGGGGGAGGGGCGACCTACACAAGAAACAATTCACCCGCACTAAGTGACCCTTTTTTTCACAATTGTTTCCTCCTGGTACCTATCAAAAGTAGGCGGATATTATGGGTATTTGTAAAAGGTTTTAGGGGGTCTTAATAGATATTAATTGCCCGGAAAATACTTGGTGTCAAGTGGCACTCTTCTAAGATCAGATCAAAAGATAGTGAGACAACTAATAGTGCTAAAAAAATAAAATTACCAGAACATGACATCAATTTTAAGAACGATGAAGTGAAATACGTTTGAGTGAAATGGATAGGTCAACTACATCGCAGCAGCGCAGGGGGCAAATCCTGAATTGGGGGAAAGGATTTGTACCCTGCCTTAGGCTAGGATTAACTTATTTTTTTAGCACACTTTCACGACAATGTTTAGGGTTTACTTGCTCATTTTGCTGGTGTTGTTGATGTTCCTAGCGTGTTTAGTTGTTGTTCAGGGAGTGTCTGTTGGTGGGGATTACTAGTGACTCATGGGGCTTTGTCAGTTTTGTTTCTTCACAGTTTCGTATGTATTGCCAGCTTCAGAGCATCAAGGTTCATGCATATTACCATGGAGGTAAATCTCAGATTATCTGACCACTCACCCCCCCCCCCCTCCTGCCCCCACTCTTTCGTTAGTCCGAAGATTCTTTTGTCAGGCCTGTGGTCGATTTCACAAAGAGTTAGGACTCATCTAATCTCGAGTTTAGACGAGTAACTCGTCCTAACTTAGGATTAACCTTAAGGTCTGCATGCTACAGTGCAGGGTTGGGACTTGTCCTAAGTCCTAAGATTAGCCCTAAGTTAGGAAGAGTTTTGTGAAATTTACCGCAGCACCCTTAAAAAAAGAGCTGAACTACCTGATGTAAGAAGGGTCTTGTAAGGTCAAGTGAGGTTGCGTCATCCATTTACGCTGGTGAAGTCAGGGCACCCCAGTAATCCAACTACTAGGCTTATCTCACAGTACAGTAATAATATCAATAATAATGATATCCAATCTTATATAGCGCACGTATCTACCAAACAAGGTACTCAAGTCGCTATACAAACTTTCAGAAAGATAGGTTATTGCAGTTATGAATTTTGAGACCCAATTATTTAGCACCTTATAAGGGTTACAAGGTGCTAGTTGTACGTATTATTGTTGCCAAGCTTAAACAATGCATGTCAAGCTTATACAAGGGGGAATAATATACATCTACTACGAAAATTATGAGGAAGAAAAGTAAGAAAAAAAGGAAATAAAAACCGCTCTGATTTCACAGGCCTGTTATGTAGTGCCAGCTTCAGAACATCAAGGTCCGTGCATATGGATGTAAATCTCAGACTATCTGCCCCCTCACCCCCCTTCCGCCCCCACTCTTTTGCCAACTCTGATATACATCTGTCATCTAATACAGGTTAAATTGAGCATAAACATCGGGTGACTACAGTGGCTCTCTTTACCAAGAACTACAACAATGAAATGAGCAGAACGGTTTACTGCTAAATCTTTTTTTTTTGCCCCTTACACTAAACTTGTACTAAGCACTGTGTACCCAATGGGGCATACCACCCGAGTGAGATTCCAACCCACAACCTTTGCATTGCTAGAGCAGATGCCTCACCAGGAATAGGATTTTTTGTTATGTTTTATAATGCAAGTTGCCAGACACACAAGGCATAAAGGCCACTTCAAGGTGTGGGCTACAATCAACTACTTTTCCAGAGGCCGTTGCCACCTACTCCTGGGCTCAGTCCATAGGGATGTAGGCTTGGGTATCTTCCCTCAGAAGCCTGACTGGTAGAGCAGAAAGCACTACCTCCCCAACTTAACTTTTACGAAGCAATCATGGTAAAGTGTCTTGCTTTAAAGGACAAAAGTGTCATGACCGGGACTCGAACCCACACTCTGCTGATCAAACACCATTAGCTTGAATCCGGTGCTCTTAACCGCTAGGACATGACACACCATAAAATACACAAGGGGTGTCGGAACATAAGCAACTCCACTTTGGCAGTCTGTCAAATGGAGACAACAGAATGGATCACTGACAGAATAACTTCTCCGAAGATGACAGATACTGGTTTGAACTTTATATGGCACCCTCTCAGACTCAAAGTAATCAGTTTTTTTTGGTCTTCATTACAACTAACCCTGTACTCTGTTAAAAGAGGAAATCTGACTTGCAACAATGATCATCAATAAAGATCAAAACACAGGAAGCATATCTACAAACCTAAAGTGGATGCAGTATCCTGGGTTCAATGAAGTGTCAGAAGATATGAGAGTGCCCCTGTTTCAGCCCCAGGAGTAGGTGGCAACATGCCCCTGTTTCAGCCCCAGGAGTATGTGGCAACATGGCAAGTTTTCAGCCACACGAGTATGTGGCAACATGGCAATGTTTCAGCCCCAGGAGTACATTATGTGGCAACATGCCCCTGTTTCAGCCCCAGGAGTAGGTGGCAACATGCCCTGTTTCAGCCCCAGGATTGTGGAAACATGCCCCTGTTTCAGCCCAAGGAGTACATGTAGGTGGCAACATGCCCCTGTTTCAGCCCCAGCAGTATGTGACAACATGCCCCTGTTTCAGCCCCAGGATTACAGGTGGAAACATGCCCCTGTTTCAGCCCAAGGAGTACATGTAGGTGGCAACATGCCCCTGTTTCAGCCCCAGCAGTATGTGACAACATGCCCCCGTTTCAGCCCCAGGATTACAGGTGGAAACATGCCCCTGTTTCAGCCCCAGGAGTAGGTGGCAACATGTCGTTTCAGCCCCAGCAGTATGTGACAATATGCCCCTGTTTCAGCCCCAGGATTACAGGTGGAAACATGCCCCTGTTTCAGCCCAAGGAGTACATGTAGGTGGCAACATGCCCCTGTTTCAGCCCCAGCAGTATGTGACAACATGCCCCCGTTTCAGCCCCAGTATTACAGGTGGAAACATGCCCCTGTTTCAGCCCAAGGAGTACATGTAGGTGGCAACATGCCCCTGTTTCAGCCCCAGTTGGGTTGCTACATGCCCCCGTTTCAGCCCCCAGTTAGTTGGCAACATGCCCCTGTTTCAGCCATAGGAGTAGGTGGAGTGTGTCCAAAACAAACAAAGATAATCACTAAAACTGACAACAAATAATACTAACTTCAGGCAATGGTAGAAAAAACAAACTTGAAGATTACTTGTACATAGTTCTTATACAGCACATTTTACAATAACCGTATCAATGCGCTTGACATTAGTTCCCTGGTCATTGGGCCAATAACATCCCTTTTATCTTTCTCAGCTCCCTTGGGAGTAAACAGCCCATAGCCTCCCAAAGGCTTTTTTCATACACAATATCATACACTAACTAAAAACAAAAATGCTAAGTCCACGCGATAGAAGAATATTCGAGAAATGCTCTGTTGACCTGGCTGACAAACAGAAATATATGTAGGTTATATAACCATGGGAAAGACACATATGCAGTTTCCTAGTACCACCAACAGCCGCGTAATAACAAGGGAGGAACAAGATAAACGTCAATAACGTACCACCGGTAATCAAACAAAAATTTAAAAAAACTATCGTCACGCAATCAAACCACTATGTTTATTTACACTCGTATCATTAAAGTATTAAAGACACTGGACACTTTTGGTAATTGTCACAGACCAGTCTTCTCATTTGGTGTATCTCAACATATGCATAAAATAACAGACCTGTTAAAATTTGAACTCAATTTGGACGTCAAAGTTGTGAGATAATAATGAAAGAAAAAACACCCTTGTCAAATAAAGTTGTGTGCTTTCAGATGCTTGATTTCAAGATCTCAAATTCTAATTCCGAGGTCTCAAAATCAAATTCAAATATTTTAGAGGAAAATTACTTCTTTCTCGAAAACTGCAATATTTCAGAGGGAGCCGTTTAAACAGTGTTTTATATCATCAACAGCTCCCCGATGCTTGTTACCAAGTAAGTTTTTATGCTAATAATTAGTTTGAGTAATGACCAATAGTGTCCACTGCCTTTAAGTCTGTTAAAAATTAGCCCAAAATGAAAGGTGATAGCAAATAGATCAAGCTGTCACACACAGGATGACCCGAAGTAAAATCGATTGCCGACTTGTAAACAGATACATTATAAGGTTAACTAAAGTTCGTTCAATCAATTAAAGCAGGAACACCCGCTCTGTCAAGAAGATAACTAGAGGAAAGAACCAGGCACGGCAAGACTTGAAAGGGCACTGGGCACGTTTGGTAATTACTCACAGTATATATTAGCATACAAACTTACTAGGCAACGAGCAACGGAGAGCTGTTGATAGTATAAAACATTGTGAATAACGGCTCCCTCTCAAGTAACATAGTTTTTGAGAAAGAGGTAAATTTTCACAAGAGAAAGACTTCATGCCTGAAGCCTTTCTCATGCCTCTGAAAGCACACAAATTTGTGCAACAAGGGTGTTGTTTCCTTGCAACTTTGATGACCAATTGAACCTAAATTCTCACAGATTTTTGTTATTTTATGCATAAATGTGGAGATACACCAAGTGAGAATACTGGTTTTTGACAATGACCAAACGTATCAAGTGCCTTAAAACTGTTTGTTGCTGTTTTGGGGTTTTTTAAATTTCAATGGCACCAGCCATAAACTCCCAAATGAGAGGAAATAAGCTGATCGGGTGAACTATCTGTTGACTTTGGACTAAGGAAGATTCCACTAAGTGAACGCCAGTTAAAACACCCCAAGGACCAGTACAAGTTTAGGACAAGTGATACAGTTGCTGGCTGGGTAGTTCATTGTTTCCAACAGCTATGAGTTATCCACAGTTTGCAAAGAATGTTCGTACAACCCTCAATTGAAGTACCTTCCCCCCCCCAACCCTCCCCCCCAAAAAAAAAAAAAAAAAATGTATTGATTTTTTAAATAGGAAGAGGGACCAGAGAAAATCTAATGCTAGTCAATGAAAAAAATAAGGGCAAATTGTTGCAGAAAATCAAAACTCAACCAAAAAAAGAGGACATCATGAATAAAATTATTGGATTCAGATAAAAGTCTGGAAATTTGCAACCAGTATAATACACAAATGCAACATTGTATTTCATCACAAGAAAATACATGTAGAACTAGCTGTTGTGTACTTTAGGAGAGGTCTGCACTGGTCTGTTCTTTTTACCTTTTCTTGCACTATACTTAAACAATAAATGGCTTCACTTTGCGTTCACTTGTACATGAACATATGTTAATATGACTATTCACCGTTTCAGGAGTGAGATAACACGAGTGTGAAGACTCTTGAAGACTCTTGAAGACTCTTGAAGACTCTTATATGTCATACGGGTCTGGGTTCTATCATTCAAGAACTACAATCCAGGCCAAAATGCTTGGGCTACGTGACAATGAACATACCCTCCCCCCCCCCCAGTTCCCCGCTCCATGTTGTTAACCCCAGCTGGAGTGAAGACCGCACCATGAGAGCCAACATTGAACAAGGGGCCAGGGCCCCAAAAGATATGGTCGGCATTGTACACCCTCCTAGATACGTTGAGACAAATTTTAAGAAATCACTCCGCGGTAGTGCAGTTAATAAGGAGCCTATAAGCTAAAGTAGACCCCTTACAATAAACACGCAGCGTACTCACATGTACCATCTTGGGTGTCATTTTGGGTGTCAAAATCGTATACAAACACGCACAAAAGAGAGTTGACACCCAAAATTACGCGCATTGTTCGGAGGCCCGTTCTGTATTGTGTAAGAAATCAATAGCTCCCCCTTGCATAACGCGAAACGCTACAGGTACCCTGAAGTCTGCACGTTTTTACGCACAAAGAACAGCTATTGTCCAATGATTTGCCTCCTTTTTAAGAGTGTGACGTCATACATGTATGCAATGGGTCTATACCTTCCGCCCAGGTAGTAGTTAATAAGCAGGCCATTTTTTTTTTTCAGAACTGAGAAGTCTCCCGAAAACACGATAAATCTTCTAGTAGTAGAATATATAGACAGTTCCCTAAGGAACAAACTTTACCTGGCAAGTAGAAACACACACAGGGTGTAACCGCAAACCGATATTTTGGTGTTGTCCATGTTTGCTTGGAATTGTTTTTAGTGCTTAAAGTTTAGGAAGTAATTTCCTCATTTTGATTCTGATCTTGTTAAAAAACCATTCTGGTCCAAATATTTTGAGCAAAAAGCCCCGGGGTCTTGTGGATTTCCTCCTAAAATAACCCGAGCCCTTAGATAGTAATGTATACGGGCTCCAACAGAAACCAATACGAACTATTTGGGCACATACACGTACATGTATACCCAAGAGTAATTTTTTTGTTTTAATAACTTAAAGGAATGTAACGGAATTGGTAAGAAACGAAAATTGTTAAGATCACAGATTGACATCAAACTTACACGATCTAACGATGATGAGTATAGAAAACATCCCTTGAAATATTTCTGTCTGAACTGTCATATTTGATGAGAAACTAAAATAATCTAATTTCGCGTTTGGAGTTTATCGCTCAGAGTGGGTTTTTATTCATTTTTGTTTTGGCGTTGATGCAATGCAAAATTTGTAAACTGTTTTTAACTATTCTCTCGTGACCCAGATGGCCGATCAATTTGAAACTTCTACGGATCTGTCAGTTTATGTATATGGTGGATTACATTAAGTGCTTACACTGCCAGCAACTGTTTTGTTAGCAAAGCCAATTCTGTAATGTTCCTTTAAATGAGGAAAAAAAATGACATTCTCTGTTTCACCACTTCCCTGGGAGTAATTTGGTGTTCATTTACACCTCAACCACTTGTGAGTTTTTCGATATCAGCACAATAATAATAATAATAATAATAATACAACCATGTGGGAGAGGAACATTCCTTGCAGGGTTTGAAGCAAACCCACTGACTGATTGAAGGTGCTAATGTGACGAGAGAGATCGCTAACTGCCACACAAACCACCAAACCAGAGCAACGAACACACAGACACAGGCCCCAAAACAAAACATGTGTACGTCCCTGCCGGCTTTCTTTTAAGAGACTCAGGCTGCCTCCTTTTGGTTTTCATTCTTCTTCTTTTTTTCGAAAAAAAAAAAAAGGGGGGGGGGGGGAGGAATTTTAACGATCTCAGACGGAAAAAAATAATTTTGTGTTTTTAAATTGAATAACACAAAGACTAAGCAAAATATGCTTCCACTTTAGAGGCCGCCTCCTTTTTTTGGTTTTTAAACGAACAAAAATGTACATTTTAATGATCTCAGACAAACAACAATTAATTTTGTGTTTTTCATATGAATAATACATGAAGTAGCTCAGCCGGTTGTCTTTGAAATGTGGAGGTCGGCCATTTTGAATAACAAAAAAAGAAAAGGCCCACCTTTTTTCAAAAAAGGCAGGACGCTAAACAAGTTTTTTTCCCAATATTTGGACTTACAGGGAGCCCTCATGTTTGTTATCACCCTCTCTGTTACCACACCACCACCACATGGCATTTCCACTCGCTGCTGGCGTTGAGGGGGTTTGGATGGAACAGTCTTCGCTACTTAATAGGGTAGTTTGTGCTTCACTCAGTCCCCTGAGTATAGCTCATAAAGCACCCCGTCAAACCAGGAAAATTGTTTTACAGGCAACCACTTGCAAAAGGAACACTTTGACAGTGCAAGAAAAATTTACATAAAAGTTTTGGAGTGGTTACCAAAGGTAAACACATTTAAAGCCATTGGACACTTTCTGTACAGAACAAAAATACAAATTTCACAGATTTACAAATAACTTACAGGGTTTACAGAAGGGAATGGTGAAAGACTTCCCTTCAAATATTATTCCATGAAATGCTTTACTTTTTGAGAAAACATTTAAACAACTATCAATTCTCGATATCGAGAATAACATATTTATTTTAAACACATGTCATGACACAGCAAAACAGGTGGAAACAAGGGTGGGTTTTCCCGTTATTTTCTCCCGACTCTGATAACCGATTGAGCCTCAATTTTCACAGGTTTGTTATTAAGTTGTGATACACGAAGTGTGGGCCCTTGGACAATACTGTTTACCGATGTTGTGCGACTGCTTTAACAGCACAATAATATATACATTCTTTATATAAGTATTGGAGTAATTACCAATGGTATACCCTCCATTTATAGACACAAAGTTGCCGTGGTTGTGGGCATGTATGGCTTTCTACCTCCTGCAAGTGATGCAGTGTGGCTTACCTCCATGGTGTTACATGACTACATTTTCACAAGGTATCAAAATAAATCTTTAAGATGGGTTAGCAGAATTACCGTGGTGACTTGTACTGTGACATCACACTTTGCCTAGCAATTAAGATTGATTCAGACTTGAATCCAATCTTGTTTTAGCTCTTTGTCCACGTAGTTGTGTGCTTTCAGACACTTGATTTTGAGACCTCAAAATCAAATTCAGTGGTCACGAAATCAAAATTCAAATATTTAAGTGGAAAATATTACTTCTTTCTCGAAAACTAAGTTACTTCAGAGGGACCAGTTTCTCACAATGTTTCATACTATCAACAGCTCTCCATTGATAACAAGTAAGTTTATATATTTACAGTGATTACCAATATAGTGTCCAGTGCATTTAAAAAAAAAAACATTTACCCAGTCAGTTTCCCTTGTGGTTAACATTTTAAACAAAAAGTTAACATGCCCTCACAGTGATCCCTCAGCTGCCAATTCCCAGGTTGTACCGTAAACTTGGCTGCGAACCCTGGCAGTTACAGGTTGAATGGCTTTAATTGACTGCCACCTCCCGACATAGATATTGACAATATAGGGAGACTGCCAACAGTGAGGGCAGATATAGATACACTGTAGCTCAGTTGGCAGAGTGCCGAAACGATAATCCAGAGGTCACAAGTTTAACTCAAAACTTTAGTAAATTTTTCTTTGTACAACCAAATTTGTTGTAGAAAAATTTGATTATTGATCACACTCACTAGGATTGGTGTTCTAAACTATTAATATCTTGTGACCACCCCCCCCCCAAAAAAAAAAAAAACCCAACCAGCTCCCAGGGCTAGTAAACTGAATATTTTATAAGGCAGGGACATATGTTTACATACTAGACTGCATACGACTTTCTACTAGCTTGGTGAACCATTCTTGTGTACAAATCTACATACTGTCTCCTAACGATGACTAGAGCAATCAAGTCGAAACGCAGAGACCAGGCCCCAATTTCATGGCTCTGCGTTATAAGCACAACATCAGCGCTTATGGAAGCAGGGAATTCTGTGCTAACGGCAAGAGCATTTCACAATAAGAGGCAAATTTAGGACTTCTGCGCGTGCGTACTCTGCGTTACTAGGCATTCTACGCTTACAAGGCTAGCGCAGAAATTCGGCGCTTGCACGTAAGCGGGGAATCGTGAGCGTAAGCGCAGAATTTGGCGGTAAGCAGAACCATGAAATTGGGCCCAATTAAGAACTCACTCCACGGTAGTGAAGTTAATAATGAGAAGTCCCCTCGATCCACTTTAAAAAAGTAGTAGTCCCAGCCAATTTTCTACTTTCTGCCCAGGTAGTAGTTAAAAGGCAGGACATTTCATTTCAAAACTGAGAAGTCTCCCAAATTCCGAAAAAAAAATCTACTCCAAGGTAGTAGAATATAAAGCAATACAAGTTCCCAAAAGAACATAATCTACCTGGCAAGTACATGTACATGTACTACAATGTAGGTACACACATAGTGTTACTACATCTTAACCGTATTGTTGCTTTAACTAGTCAATTGGGCAACCTGTGAAGTAAGTCTGGCTGGCATATGCAGCATGCAGCATTCACAACGATTATTTGCATGCCCAGTTGTGACTAAATTGAGGTCTGTTTTGTTCACATAGATAACATATAAAATGAGATTTGCCAAATGTGAAAAATCCTGAAAATAGCTTATTACAATACAATACTTATTCATATCAGGGGTGAGAGTCATTACTAACGAAAAAGTCTGAAAACTGGATACAACTTAAAAGATATGTTGCCATTTCTACCATTTGGTAATCCCTGGGGTTATAGATTCCAAGGAGCTTATGGGAACAGTATCCTAACACTAGAGAAGTAGACCAATGAGCAGGTTTTTCTTTATTTGTGGAAAAAGATTTTCTTTACCAGGCTGACACAAACATTCTGAATTCTGCCAAAAGTCTGAACAATCTCATCCCTGTATTATACAATCTCTTTCTCTCTTAAGCAGCATGCAGCATCAGGGTCCAGCATTCTCCAGCAGACGATCAGAGCAAACTGATCGAAACGTCGAGTTGAAACCAACGGTTCCTTTCAGAACCATCCCAACTCATTTTGAGATAGTCATTACATGGTGTCACCGCAAACTCTTCTATAAATCTCTTTCTCCTTTTGGTGACTGCGTTACTTCTTTCGAGATGATTTGGATTCTCAAGTTTGAGTTTGAGAAAAACTTAAGAAATCACATGCTTGGATAGACCACAGCTGCCACAGCAGTAACAAGTGACAGCAAGATTTTACCTTCATTCATAAAAGGTCAGAAATAAAGGTCATATTCTGACACATTATTTTCAAAACAAAACATTCTCTGTTCTGTTTCATTCTCTTACAACTGGATATTAGTCCCTGCACAAACTGAGACAAAAAATCCACAACAAATTTCACAATATTGGCCATAACTGGGCAAAGAGTGAAGACCCAACAGAATTGAACAGAAATACTTACTTGGGCGGATCCAGAGTTGGGTTAGCATTTGGCTCATCCCTGGCCTTTCCAGCGGGTCTCTCATCGGCCTCCTGCTCGCTGACAATCTCCAATTCCATCTCAAGCTTTCCCTATAAAGACAAAAAATGTCTAGTTGGTAAGACACGTTGCAAAAGTTATGCGTTCGTATCCCACCGGAGTAATCTGCCTGTGATTTATCTGGTACAATGACAAGCTCGATCACAAGTTGCCAATTAAATTTGAATTCCTATATGATTAGGGGCAAGCTTTTGGGTAGTTATATAAGAGACGATGAACCCCCATACACAATTCTGAATGGATGTGTATGGGACAATGGTACCAGGGTTTGCTCATTTGGAGGTTGCTATGCAAAAGCTTTGCCCCGAACCTTTTGACATAGCAACTGTCTCTATATAGATATAGTTTAGTTCAGTTACAGTCTTAGGAATTCAAATATAAGCAGTATATTGTTACTAAGCAAGTCATTATTAAAGAAGAGTGTGAGGGGACCTCATCAAAACCTTCCAAGATTCTTACGGGATCGTGGATATAGATGCCAGTAGTCTTTTTACACTCTCACAAACAAGTAACACAAGAGGCCATGACACGAAGCTATTACAAAAAAAAAGGCTAAACAAAGGGCTCAATCTCAGAAAATACTTCTTCACACAGTGAGTTGTTGATAACTGGAATAGACTCCCAGCCAAAGTGGTCAATGCCAAGACAACCAATCAGTTCAAAAACAGCTTTGACAAATACTCGAATGAAAATGGATATGGGGTGTTAAAAGGCATGAGCCTACTTAGACTACAAATCCCATCAAACCTTAAGTGTACGTGTAAAATCGAACTCGCAAATGGCTCGGTGCACAATCATTGTTGATATAAAATAAAATTAAAATAAAATGCTTTATTTATTCTAAAATACGTACGGTTAGTTCTCGCTCCCCAGTCTCCTCACTAAAGCACGGCCACCATCCATTGACGCGTTTCTGTTCAAACAGTGACACCATCTCCACCTCCTTGCCTTCTTTGTTGTCCGGCAACTGTTTCAGACTACACTGCCGGGACTTCTTTCTTGGAGCCGGCATGTTGTTCAAGTCCAGCTCAAGCGTACCTGAGGATCATCAAGATAATAATAATGTGATAATGAACAGTGTTTATATACCAAACCCAGTGACTGGTACTCGGAGATGTACAAAAATTGACACCTAGACCTTTATCATGCTGTCACCATCTTGGTCATGTTCCCTGTTTCCGTGACAGTAATGAATGCTAACATTCTTGGCGCAAACCTGGCACCAGACTATTATTTCGTCCAACCTCAGTTTGGTTACAATGAGTTGGAATGGAGTAAAATCAAGATGGCCACACCGTGAAGGTCTACATGTATGTGGTTATGTCTAACGAGAAGTGTTGCTGCTGAAAAGAGCCTGTTAGTTAGAGCCGACAGTTTATTTCCAAGTGAAAATATGAAATTCAAGTAACAATTTGATAACGTAGAGCAAAGACACAGTCAAGGGAGTTGACCAGTGCACAATAAAGGTAGAAATTAACAGTAGGCCGGATTAAGTTACTATGCCAGTATACAATTACAGATAACGATATAATAACACAAATATATAACAGATGTTAATTTGCATCCAGGATAAAGAATATTAATTTTGGTCTTTTACCCATACACCGATGTTTGTTAGCACTGTATAATCTGTAGTTTCCCCGAGTCCTGTGAAAAAATATCACAGGCATGTTACTCGGGTGGGATGCGAACCCACGACCCTTGCAATTCTAGATACCACTGCCTTTAGCTACCGGGCAATCTCGGTAGTCTAGTTGGTAAGTCACTACTCCAGAATTGCAAGGGTTTTGGGTTCGAATCCCACCTGAGTAATATGCCTGTGATATTTTTTCACAGGACTCGGGAAACTACTGAGTAACACACAAATTAAAACACAAATTAAAACACAGATATAATCAGAAAAGAAGATCCAGCATAACAAAAAAATACACATTTCAAATGAACACAAATGTCAGACATTTGTGTTCCTAGCTGAAGGTACTGACTATCCCTGGAGGCTGAACAATGATAAACAATCATGAATCGCAATGTGATGTATTGTCAACATTTCTTTTATAAATAGTTTCAGATTATAAAAAAAAGTTCAAATTATAGGTAAACTAAAAAACTGCACCAGTTCAAATTATGCAAAAGTACACCAAAACATGCCACTGCAAAAATGGACAAACCATTTGTCTCAGAACGATGCCATAAATTTTGCAATGGAAGGATATCAAATGCCATGGCACCTTACACCATTTTACCAGGAGGTGAGAGACTTGTAACTTTTCCCTTGCTTACATGAGGACTCTATGTTAGAAAATGGGTATTTGGACATTTTAAGGAATCTTGGCCTCTCACATACATTGGTTCAACATTTTATAATTAGTATTATTGTTCAGCCGGGATTACAACAAACATACAACAACACAAAACCCTAGCATCGTGTTCACATTTCAACTCTTATGACAACTAGAACAATTGTAAACCAAAATACACAACTGATGATGGAATGAAACAGTAACATATTAAGGCACAAACAACTATTGGAATCAGTCAAAATGAGAGATGGCCAGGATTAATCAAAGTGAACCACACCACTTTTACTCGAAAGTCTGTTAAAGGGAAGGTACACTGTTTGTAGTTGTCAAAGACCAGTGTTCTCACTTGGTGTATCTCAACAAATGCATAAAATAACAAACCTGTGAAAATTTGAGCTCAATTGGTAGTCGGAGTTGGGAGAAAATGATGAAAGAAAAAACACCCTTGTCACACAAAGTTGTTTGCTTTCAGATGGGAATAAAAGACATCTACATGTAGCTATATAAGTCTTTTATTATTTTAGTTAGAAATTACCTCTATTTCAAAATCTATGCTACTTCAGAGGGAGACGTTTCTCACAAGGTTGTATACTATCAACAGCTCTGCAATGCTCGTTACCAAGTCAGTTTTTAAGTTAATATTTGTTTTTAGTAATTACCAAACGTGTACCTTCCCTTCAATCCAATCATTACATGTGAATTGACTTGTTTGCTAGCTGTACAGGCATACATGTACACCTCGCTCCACGAGTATTTGAGATAATGTCTTTAGTACTCTGTGCTTTTGCTGCGGTGCCCTCTGCAAGGCTCCAAGACAAACTTCTATTTTCCCAATACAAGTGCCCCTTACCAGAGGGCAATAGACCGATCCATTAAGCTCCGCCCCTTTGCGTATTGACCAATCAAATCCACTTGCGCAATCTAAAGTCAGACCAAAAAAGTCAGACCAAAAAAGTCTGCCATGAGTGCACATATGCTTGGCCCACACGGCAGAGTTGTGCAGAATGGCATTGGAGAGGCTCACGTGTTTTTGCTGACACGTGCGCCATGGGCGGAGCCTAATGGATCGGTCTATCGAAGCTCAAGGCCTGCGTACGATCTATTGAATAAATTTTTCAACTCACCAAGGAAGTCATCGGCTGAGAACTTGTCGTTGTCCCATATTTGAAGGGCTAGGATTGGTGGTACATGGGATTCAGTCTTGTCCAGACTCCAAAAGTGTTCCTGAAGATAAAAACATCTTTATTAACGATCCTTACTTGCTTGTTGATTTAACAAATATAAAGTAAACATTCAAACAGTCATGAAAAAAATATATATATCGAGTATATAGTTATGACAAAATAAATATCTAAAATATATAGTAAAACTGGGGCATGTTCGACATTAAAGTAATTAAAACTTTACACTGGACCATTTACATAATATGATCAGAAGCGCATAATACATTGTAAACAACACCAGAATGAAAGAAGATATACAAAGAAAAGGACATAGATTGCAAGAGTTGTGGGCTTTATTCATAGAGCTATATATATTGACTTTAGAGCGCTAACTTGCTCTGTGCTTTGAAGCCACCCTGGGCGCAGACATGTTTGATGTGGTGCATGACTACGGAACGATTTTAATTTTAAGAGAACACACATGGCCGCGAATTAGTTTTGTTTAGAAAACAAGGAGGACTTTGAATTTGATTCGCTTGTTAATGCGACGCCAGTTTGGGGAGAATCCTTGGAGGTTCGTGAAGTACTAACCTTCTGTCTGATGACCATTACTTTCTCTGGTGGAATGTACTCAAACGGGAAGACAAATCTCCAGTTGAAGTTCCCTTCCCCGTTGAGTGATCGGTAATGCACATCGGTCTCCTGTTTCTCGTCTTGGCCGGACATCCACCTAAGAAGAGTCACACAAAACAAACCAGATTCACGTCATCAGTAAAACAGTGTTTCAATAGCCCTTTTCATACGACTGTATTCCTCAATCCCGGCCAAAATGCTTGGGCCACCCATTCCTAACATTCCATAAAACCATTCCAAGTACTTCAGCAGAAATTACTGCTTAAACAATTCCTGCTTAGCAAAATTGAGCAGGTTACCAGCCACAGCTAGTACATGTGACATGGTAGTTTGGCAGGTAACCTTATTCTAGTAAGTGTAAATTTGTTGTGCTTTCCTGTTTTGTGTGTGCTTAAGCAGCTCTATGAAATTGGGCCCAGAGCTTGAGAGCCCGGTGAGAGGACCCCTCGGCCAAGACATGCCACAAAGGTGAGAGGTCAAGAAAGGAAAGAGACGATTAGAGACCAACCCTTTGACGTAGATATCACTCATCTTCTCTCCAGTGATAGACGTCTCATCCAGGATGACATCTTTGGTATTCCAGACTACAAGACGCAAGGTATACCTGAATAGAAGAATAGTATACTATATTATTATTATATACTGGGTTATTTATTGGAAACAGGTATCCAGTATACCTGAATCAAACAATCGTAGAATATATTATCAATATTTTATTGTGTATAAAGTTCGTATAGGCCTATTTATTGTATTGTATTTTTGAATAACTATTTTTTTGTATATGTTGTGAGGCCAATACTTCAAATTCATGTGATTGTTGTTAATCTTTGGCTAATATTAAACCATTCTATTCTATTCTATTAACTGCACTGTATTTTCAAATCCAAACACAAGAAAGTGTACAAAATATACAGATAGAATAATGGTGTGAAAACAATGCATTATAATATTATAATACTTAATACTAGGCCTAATCAACTTTGAATTGAACTTTTGTTTTCAAATCCAAACATAAGAAAGTGTACGGTATATAATACAGAGAGAATTGAGGTGTAATTACAATGCATTATAATGTTTCATAGTAGGCCTAAAAAACTTTGAACGGAACTTTTGTTTTCAAATCCAAACTCAAGAAAGTGTACAATTTGCACAGAGAGATTGAAGGCGTAAATACTTAATGCATTATAATAATTATTAATAATAAGACTACATTGTATTGACTGAACTTTTGTTTCCAAACCAAACACAAGAAAGTGTACGATATAATATACAGAGAGAATTGAGGTGTAAATCATTTCATTATATTATTTAATACTAGGCCTAAAAAACTTTTAACTGAACTTTTGTTTCCAAATGAAACACAAGAAAGTGTATAATATAATACAGGGAGAATCAAGGCGTAAATACAATGCATTATTGAATTGTAACTACTATTATTATTAGGCCTAATCAATTTTTAACCGAACTTTTGTTTCAAACTCCAAACACAAGAAAGTGTACAATATATAGAGAGAGAATTAAGATGTGAATACAATGCATTATTATATGTTAAACAATTATTATTAGGCCTGATAAACTTTTAACTGAACTTTTGTTTCAAACACAAGAAAGTGTACAATAATACACAGAGAGAACAAAGATGTAAATACATAATGCAGAGGGGAAAACAACTTAAAAGCATAAAAATGCAGAGGGAGATATTAACGCAATCAAGCTTGGAAATGAAGAAGCACAGCTTGTCGAGTAAAGGCCCCCTGTAATATGCTGATTGTGGATGGGGTACGACGTGGAAGTTAGGAATGAACCAAGCTAATAATCAACACAACACAGCAATAGAATTGAAACGAACAATGAACATTATGGCAAACAATGGCATGGTAATGGATCAATTTGAAAATGAGTAAAATAGAGAGAGGTGCACACAATTTTACAAAAATATGAAAACAAGGTATTACTAGAGCAAACCAAGTGACTGTAAATCACTGCTTAACATCTGCTCCATATCAATGCTACATACTTTTTTTTAAAATTTTTTTTTTTATGCAAGTCGCCTGACACACAAGGCCTGAAGGCCACTTCAAGGTGTGGGCTACTATTATTTTTGTCCAGAGGCCGTTGCCACCTACTCCTAGGGCTGAAACAGGGTTAACCCCTTTACAGTCCATACGGATGTAGGCTTGGGTATCATCAATTCAAAGCCTGGCCGGTAGAGCAGAAAGCACTACCTCCCCAATTTTACTGGGTTATGCATTGAAAACAGATATTGCTTTCAAGTAAATTTTCAATTCAGATATACAAAAAGAATGACAAATACATGTAATGCAGAAATTAATAGTTAATCGCCTGACATTTTCGACCCTAACAGAGTCTTTGTCAAAGGCTTATGAAAACACAACAGACGTAAACAGGTACATACTAGTTTAAGAAAAGCAGTTCAGTGGAAAGCAAAGAATGGAGAGAGAGAGGCAGAAAGCATTAAGAAAATACATGTATTAATGGAGTAAAGAAAAAATACAAATATGTAGCAGTACGCAGGATCAATATTCAATCATTCATTCATTAAAGGTTTATAAAAGAAATCACAGTTGCAACCAAAATATTAAAAAGGAACACACCAAAATGCATCACATGTAAATATGAAGAACCACCAATTAGTTATAAGTTACAATCAAATATAATAAAGTATGGGGGCTGTTTTGGTATGAAGCAGTAAGATTGTGGACAACAGCCAAACAAACAGAATCGCAAAGGACAGACATACGAGAGATAGTACAACAAATTCATGATAAGCAAAAAATCACACAATAGTATAAAGATCAGAGAAAATACAACTTTTCATAATTAGCAAAAAATCACACTTTTGACAACTGGCAATTCCTTTAAAACCACATATTTAAAAATCACAGGACTCCAAAAGACCATATTACAAGACACAGTCCCTGGGAAAAAAAAAACAAGGAAGGCAAAGAAAACAATGGGAAGCATTGTCTAGGAGTGGACGGGCCTGACATTCAGCACCTCGCAGAGACTAGCGGAGGACTGCATTGGATGGCATGCAGTCGTCAATAAGTCAGCTGTGGTGCCCCTACGACCTTCAACAGGATTATGGGATTAGGTATAAGTAGAACATGTACAAGTACAAGTATTTAAAAATGACCGTAGTGCAAAATTGAAAAAATAAGAAAAGCAGCCGTTTCCACGAAACTTAACGCAACTGAATAAGTCCACTTGCGCAATATTTATGGCGCAAGTTGCTCCATAAACGTTGAGCAAGTTGACTTACGCAGTCGAATTACGCTGTCCATAAAGTTTTGTGGGATCAGCTGCAGATCAGCCTGTAAAATATAACCATACTAAGTCACACTTGATAGACTTACTTCTTGGGTTTGCGTGGCAAGATGTCGCAAGGCTCTCCGGGCGGACCGAGATTCAGGGGGAAGATGTCGACCCACATCTGCAGTTTGCCCTGCTCAATGCCAGGGAGCAGCGGGCTGTACAGAGGTCTCGTCTCAAGGTGCTCCTTGACTAATCCCTGCGCTCTTAAGACATGTAAGGCCATACGCTCATCGGCTGGCCCCTCGTGGTCAGTGTGGACCCGGTTCAGCTCTGTCAATTAAATAATATCGCACTTTACAATAAAGCCTGCGTATGCGATGCAAATTTTTGTTAATATAATAATTATATATGATTTGAGGCATTGTTAGTGGTGTCAATATACATTTGGTTTGCAGTAACACCATGTGTGTATCTACTTGCCAGGTACAGCTTGTTCTTAGAAAACTGTCTTTCTTTATTCTACAACCACGGAGTAGATTTATCGGATGTTGGAAGACTTCTCAGTTCTGAAAACATTGCGCCCGGGTAGTAGTTCTACACCTTCGGCCTGTGTAGTGGTTAAAAAAGCAGGACAGTTCTTTTCAGAACTGAGAAGTCTCCCGAACATCAGATAAATCTACTCCGCGGCAGTAGAATAAAGAAAGACAGTTCTCTAAGAACAAACTCTACCTGGCAAGTAGATACACACGTGGTGTTACCGCAAACCAAATATACAATATAATAATTGGTATGCACTATTCTTCCTATTGTGATAACAGAAACTTTGCTTCCCATGAACAAAGCTTTATTGTATCAATGTGCTTTACATTAGTGCCCTGGGCCCAACTTCATGGCTCTGCTTACCGTAAGCACAGAATCGGCGCTTACGGAAGCAGGGAATTCTGTGCTTACGGCAAGCATGGGTTAGCGGCGATTTTTGGCTTCGGCGCGTGCGTACTCAACGTTACTACAGGCATTCTACGCTTACAAGAGGCTAGCGCAGAAATTCAACGCATGCATGCAAGTGGGAAATTGTTATTGTTAGCGCAGAATTTGGCGGTAAGCAGAGCCATGAAATTGGGCCCTGGTCATTTGGCCGATAACATTCCTGTAATCTTTCTCAGCTTCTTGGGAGTATAAAAACCTGAGGTGCCATGGTGCTTTAAAGGCTTTTTTTAACACAATATCAACCCACCTTGCTTAAGAACAAAAGTGTCATGACCAGGAGTTGAACCCATACACCAAAGACTTAACGACCAAAACTTGAATTTGATGCTCCTAAATCACTCAGCCATGATATGAAGGGTAATAGATCAATTTTTTTCAACGTAATACTGATTTATAGTTAACATTATAATCGTTTGATTTGAATTTTCAATTAGGATACTTTGCTGACTATATAATTCAGATATCAGATTTAAGACAATCTTACCGAAATCAGCGAGATTGTACATCTTGCCGTCGACAGTGACTTTGGTAGCTCCATAGTAGAAGGGTCCAGGTATGTTATTCTTCTTGCAGTAATCGTCAAGGATTTCTTTAGGTTTCTGGGTGTCACGCCATTTGTTGGGTCCAGTCCTGTCAACCAAAATATAATATACCAGTCATTGTAAAGTCATCTTGATATTTGGACTACCCCAACCATAATTGGTCACCAAACGTACTGAGTTTTACATGGGAGAGATTCTGTTTCTTCAATTACTTTAGATTATCGCAGTTTATGGCCATAAATAACATAAATTGTTGTTGGGAATGCAAAATTTTGTCTTGAAATAATTAAGGTAAAATAAATCGAACCATTCAAAAAGGAAAACAGATGTAAAAGGGATGACCTCAGTTTCCGATTATACAATAAGCCACTGAGTTAGATTTGAATAACGTCTGGTACAATGACTTGCTTATGCAGGCGTCAATTTGAAGCGTGGACCGACCCTCCTCAGAGGTTGCAAAATATCGAAGCCGTTTCGATGCCGAAGCCTGAGGTCAATAATTTGTTGTTATAGTGAAGCCGTAACGTTCTTTTTTAATAATTTGAAGATGGCCCGTTTTGAAATTCGCGCAAGCCAACTTGGAATTTGCGTGAGTGCAATTTTTGAACTGAAGTTTGCCCACACAAATACACACATTCTAACATCGCGCGCCGCACCACCTTACAAACTGCATCCTGTGGTGCGTTCCACTTGCGCAAACGTTGCCAAGTTTGCGCACGTTTGCTACCGATCTCATTTCGAGTGGAACGAGCTGTGCGCCGCCAACGTTAGTGAAAGTTAGCAACGAGGCGAACTAGACTGGTCCCCTGTCTATAGCTTATCAGCAAGGAAAGACGTCAGATGTTCAGGCTAGCGATCGCGAACGTGTATGTGTATGTGTATAAAGGCCGGTTTATAGTCGGTCGCGCGACAGAAATCTTGCGCGCAATCCTAAGACTGAGGCCTAAAAAACGTGTCTTTTTATGATCGCAAGTCAAGATTTCCGACGCCCGACCATCGCACGACCGACTATAACTCGGTCTTAATAATGTGTGTTGCGTGGTGGTTTTGACATGGCTGACTGACAACAACCGAACGGTAAGCCGATGATATTATTATTGAACTATACAAATGGCCAATATGGTGAAACAGTGGTGAAGCGTCAGACCTGGCGAAAACTGAAAAAGTGAAGCTTCACCTATGGAAATAATTCAGAAGCTTGGACTAACACATTTGCTGATAGAGTGAAGTGGTGGTGAAATCCTGACCCTATACATAATTGGCTCAGGTGAAGAAAGGTGATGACGTGAGGAGGGTCGGTCCACGCTTCAAATTGACGCCTGCATTAGTCACAATGTTCTGCTTAAGTTTGAGTTCCTCTGACTATAGAGACAGTTGCTATTTCAAGCGGTGCGGGGAAAGCTGTTGTACTGAGTATGCAGTGCTAACTCACATCGGTGTATGGGTAAAAAACCAAAATTGATGTTCTTTATCCTCGATGCAAATTTAACATCTATTATAGATCAATCTCCGGATGAGCAGACCCTTATAATAGTAATAATAATAATACACGGTTTTTATACAGCGCTTTTTCACGGGGTGTCTCAAACCGCTGCCGACATTATTACCCCTGGTCACTGGGCCTTAAATCATTCCTTAAACCATCTCAGCTCCCTGGGAAGTACACAGCCTGTGCGACAATTATATGCGCTACATGGTTAAACCAATCACAAGAACCATCTCTGCCCTCACAGGTACCCATTTGCCCCTGGGTGGAGAGAAGCAATTATAGTTAAGTGTCTTGCTCAGGGACGCAAGTCCCCACACTCTGTCGAACCCACACTCTGTCGAACAGAAGCATCAGAGGAGTTCGGTGCTCTTATCCACTCGGCCACGACACCCTGACACCATTGTGCCATACACATTCGTCTCTTACATAACTAAGCAAAAGCTTGCCCTAGCAACTGCCTCAATTTAAGCAGTAACTTGTTTTCCAGCACGTCATACAGCAGACATTATTAAAATCCAACTCGCAAATGGCTTAAAAAGAATTTTGTACAAGCTTGTCCTAAACTTATTCTTTTAGCCTACAACAAACAAAGAGGGAATCTTCTTACAGAGCGTATGTGTTTGGAAGTCCACAGCTGGCTCGGTACTTGGTCAGGAACCGATTCTCCAGATCGATGACCGTCTCGCCGATAATGTCATCTTTGCTCAATAAGTCATGGTCCCAGACCGACACAGTCAGATCCTTGTGGACTGGTAGAAACGTCTTGATTTCAAACATACTGAAAAACAAACAAAAACAGTTTTGTTATATTTTTTCCTCTTGATTTAAAGGAACTATTACTCAAAATAACTGTTAGCATTAAAACATCATTGGTAGGAGCAATGGGGAACTGTTGATAGTATAAAGCATTGTGAGAAACAGAGTTTTTGAGAAAGTGGTAATTTCTCATATAGGTTTTGAACTGCCTCTAGCTCCCGGGCAATCTCGGTAGTCGAATCACACCCGACTAAAATGCCTGTGATTTTTTTTCACAGAACTCGAGGAAAGTGCTGAGTATACTACAGTGCTAACAAACATTGACGAATGGGTAAAATCACAGGCATTTTAGTCGGTACAGTGCAAACAAACACAATGTATGGGTAAAACCACCTGGTGCAAAATGTCCATTGTTTGAAACAAAATATTCTTCTTGTACATTTTCCCCGTTGGTTTAGTAAAATAACTTGCCAAAATTGGTACTTGCCCAAGAACAGTATCCACACTTTATGTGACCCAACATTTGTTAGAATTTTTAAAGATATCCTCTAACTCACAACTAACTGATATTATTACCAGGGCCCGAATTCATAAAGCCTGTAAGCACAAAAATTTGCTTAACCTGAACTTTCTTCCTTAATAAAAACAGCATTACCAACCAAATTTCCACGTGTTTTTCAGGATAAGCAAACAACAGCTGAATGCCAGTAACAAGCAATATGCAACAAATTAAAATTTGGTTGGTAATCTTGTTTTTTATCAAAGAAGAATTTCATGCTAAGCAAATTGTGCTTACAGGTTTAATGAAATTGGGCCCTGGTTTCAGGCTTACAAGATCAAAACATAAAACTATAGCATTATTTTGAAAAATAATTCAAGGGAATTTTCCCGCCTTTTGAACTGATTCAATTGATAAGTGCTTACCTTCCGAAGACAGGATTGAGTGTGTTAGGAATGTAATTGTCATCTTCGTTGATCTTCTTCCTGCCCAGCTGTACTTTCAGATACGGATCGGACTAAATAATAAAAAAAAATTAAAAATGCAATAACATGATATTGGATTTGAGGCATTTCTATGTTTTCTTCCTTGTAGCCCTTTACCTAGAGTGGCTTTTAGCCTTGCTTTGGGCGAAATTGAAAAAAAAAAAAAATGTAAAAAGGCATTGCATGGTGAGGTATCAATGTTAATTGGTTTGCCTTATCACCATGTGTATATATATCTTCTTGCTGGCTGGATTATGGTTTATTTGAGATTTTGTCTTGCTGTATATTCTATTACCGTGGAGTAGATTTTTTGAAGAGATTTCTCAGTGCTGAAATAAAACTGTCCTGCTTTTTAACTACTACCTGGGCGTTAAGTAGAAAATCGGGCAGGACTTACTACTTTTGCTTAGTGGATTGAGGGGACTTCTTTTTATTACTGCGGAGTGAGTTCTTAATAGACCTTATGCATTGACGTCATCCAGCCGCCATCATTGAGGTCAAACGGTGACGAAACAATCGAAACGCACATAGATTGGCCAATGAACAACCTCCTTTTGACCTCAAGGCAAGGGCACCGTACTGAAATGGCGACATGTGCATGAGGTCTATTGGTCCAATCGTTTCTACTAGCTTGCTCTAGTCATCGTCAGGAGACTGAATGGGTTCACGGGAATTTCAGACTGACAACAACTTTTTAAGGAGAGGGTAAATAACGGTCGGCTACTGAAATCAACAGAGGGGAATCACCGTGGACCAGTGATCAGACTGCAGGACTTGCAAACGGAAGATCATGGGTTCAAATCCCACCAAGCTGAGGGGCCATTCATCAAAGTCATTGTGACAATTTTTCGATCTTTTTTCCGAAGTTGTGGGTGGATCTGCTCGATGTTGGAGTCCTTTGACCCGATAAATCTGCATCATTTGAGGCATTACTGTATTTTTTAGTTTATAGAGTATATTGTGAAGTAAATCAATATTTAAAAATCGATGTCACAATGACTAGATTAAGTATTGTACTGAATTACAATTTCCTTATTTGTGTAATTCATAATCACAGACATTAAACACATCCCATCCGAAGGACGAAAAGAGGAATTGGTTCTAATAGAGGAATTGGTTCTTACCAGCCCGTTGGGATCCTGTGGCTGAAGATCAATGCATTTGATGCAGTACACACGGACTACACACTCTACTGGGGCACTGGATGGAAGATGCTTGAAGACCTTTGGTGGGAGTGGGGATTTAGGATCACCCGGTAAGGGATAAATCCTGAACAGACCCTGTAAAAAAGACATTAAAAAAACAGTGTTAAGTTAATATAATAAAACACCAACAGCAAGTTACAATGTTATTTTTATACGAATATTGGATACATACGACTGCATTATGCATTAACTTTTTTGAGAAACTTATTCAGGAGTTTTGAAACTCATCTGCAGCAGGTTCAGTTACGTAATGACACTAAAGAATTGACCAGCCACAAAAATAAACTAACACGGCTCAGAATAAAAATACGAATGGAAGATGCATACCTGCCAACATAAAAACCTCAAAAATAGGAACATCAGTTTTTGAAAGTCAGCAGCGCAACAAGTCACGCGAGTACAGATTTGTTATGTATGGTATGTATACAAACAAATTCTTTATGTATCACTGTATCACGTAAGAAAATCTCTACTGTCGCAAGCACCCTCTTTTACCAGAACCTTATTATCTTGTTCATTGCTGTCTTGTGTCAAAGAAAGGAATGATCAAATTTTCATGGATGTGATAAGCTGAACTATGAGTGCAAAGCATGAAAGCTTGCGAGAATGAAAGGTTCCGAGTGTGAAACCTGCTTACATACAATAATCTTTGGTTTTAAGAGGGACTCTCTGCAGTCTTGGATGTGCCATAAGGTTTTATCTTCATTGGCTTAAGAATTTTTAATTTTTTAATTTTTTATTTATTTATTTACATATTTATTTATTTTTGGTTTGGGGTGTGAAAAAATGGATTTCCGGTTAAAACACGGAGAAATCACTTCCCTAAATTTGTACTGCTTAAAATCTCCAAAAGCTGGACCATTCAATATAAAATCTGAACAGTTGGCATGTATTGAGATGGGGTATGTTTCTTTTGGGGAAAGCAAACAAGATATCGTAGATAGCTTCATCCCTTTGATACCTTGAACTCCCCAACACCGCTTGATTCTTCATCATCTGATTCACTGGCCTTCCCCCGGCCGAGTTCATAGGTGTTGCAGAAGTCGTTGAATCCATTGTAGGGTTCAACCTTCTCCAGTGGGCCTTGGTACAGCTGTCAAAATAAAATTGAGGAGGAGAATTTTGTTTTCAATATCATGAAGATGACATTTGTATTCAGTACATTTATTTCAATGCTGTCATACAAAACGATAATACAATAGCGTACATTTATGTCAAAATTAAAACAAGCAATAAAGTACGAGGTATGATTAGGTACACAATACTTTAAAAAAACAAAACAAAAAACAAGTAGTAATTTAAAGACAACATTTAGGTGTAAGGTTAAGCAAAATGCTTTTGTGCCCTAACCTATTGACAGACAAACATGATACTAAGGAACACAAACAAAGACAAAGACAAGGGACAACATGGTCAGACGATAGGTGTAGGCCTATATAATATAAGTCACTCTATTATCTAGCTTTGTACATTGATTCGCTTTTGGCCTTTGGGCCACCTGTTTCAATTTAATAAAGTCATTATACACTTTCGGAACAGAAAAAATAAAAGTTCACAGATTTACAAATTACTTGCAGGCTTTACAGAAGGTAGTGGTAAAAGACTTCTCTTGAAATATTATTCCATGAAATGTTTTACTTTTTGAGAAAACATTAAAACAATTATCAATTCTCGACAATGAGAATTACGGATTATAGTAAACACATGACACGGCGAAACGTGCGGAAACAAGGGTGGGTTTTCCCGTTATTTTCTCCCGCTTCCGATGACCGATTGAGCCTAAATTTCCACAGGTTTGTTATTTTATATATAAGTTGTGATACACGAAGTGTGGGCCTTTGGACAATACTGTTTACCGAAACTGTCCAATGGCTTTAAATGTGTTGATAATAAATATACCAGAAATATAGCTTGAAACCCAGTCCAAATTGGCGGCTACGGCTAGAAGTTGGACTGTTGCTAAGGGTGTTGCTGAGGGATCTACTAAGCTTTAAAGCGGCACACCGGCTGAACTGGGCTATTTGGGCTACAAAATAGACTAAGATATGACTTCAACGGTCTTCCAGGAATGAAGTAGAATAGTCCATTGAAAAAAATCATCAAATTTAGCCTGTTTTTAGTATTTTTAAACAAAAACGAAAGTCGCGTGATAGTTAGAACCACAAAATGGTTTGAATAATCACGTGACCTTCCAGGCTAGTTTCACTTCCAGTCGTAGAAAAGCTAATTCGCTGAACCAAATTAAAATATTTTTCGCTAATTAAAATTAACATTTTGATGATTTTTTTTTTAAAGCAACCATCAAAAAAAAAAATAATTATTTATGATTCTACACAACTAAATTGCGTAAATGGTGAGCCGATGTGCCCCTTTAATGTATGATACCCATAGCCTTAGACACAGCTGCCATTTCGACAATCCTAACATGTACACCCCAACAGATCAACCAGTAGCTCGTGGCCAACCGTGTTGTCGTAAAATGTTCTCAACACTCTCTAGATGCATATCCCCTCCCTCCCTTAAAGCCATGAGACACTTTCGGTAAACAGTATTATCCAAGGCCCACACTTAGTGTATCACAACTTATACATAAAATAACAAACCTGTGAAAATTTAGGCTCAATCGGTCATCGGAGTCGGGAGAAAACAACGGGAAAACCCTACCTTGTTTTCGCACGTTTTGCAGTGTCATGACATATGTTTACTATACATAAATCCGTAATTCTCGTAGTCGAGAATTGATAATTGTTTGAATGTTCAGCATTTCATGGAATAATATTTTACGAGAAGTCTCTTACCATTACCTTCTGTAAACCCTGTAATAAGTTGTTTGTAAATCTGTGAACTTTTTTTTTGTTCCTGTTCTGAAAGTGTATAATGGCTTTAAAAAAAACCTGCAAATCCACTTCTCTCTGAAGAACAAAAGGTAAGGCTGAATCTGAATCGGCAGCATTCGGTACAAAACAAAATTCCTTTGAATGCTTCATGAACAACTGTTCGGACAAATTTGTCATATCATGTCTCAAAATTACTTGGAAGAGAATTGGGGTGGATGAAAACTACAAATCCCCAAATTTAACAATTCTCACCTGTAGTGTATCATATCCTCTCTGTAGATAGTCGCCGCACTTCTCTACTTCTCCGATGGAAGCGTAGTACTTGGACCACCAGTCAATCTCATCTTCATTCACTTCCTGTATCGAGAATTAAGAATTGTACTTTAGTTCACTTGCCAAAGTGCGTAATTCTAGCTTACTTTCAAACGCATACTTTTAGTTTACTTGCAATTGCCTACTTGAGTTTAGGTGCAAGTTTACTTTAGTTTACTTGCAAGGGTGTACTTGAGTTTACTTGTAATTACATGTATGTAAGTCATACTTTACTTTACTTGAAAGTGCATACTTAAGTTTACTTGTAAACAGGCGTACCTTAGTTTACTTAAATGAGCCAGTACGGACACAACGTAATGAAGTAGACACAAGAGCCAGTCAACAACGACTCACCCTGAAGTGGATTTTCTCAAAACCGTTCATTTCATTTCTAAGGCCAGTACAAATATCAAGATATCAAAACGGGGGAAACTTACTGGATACATTTTAAAGAAGGTAACGATATTATGCCCACAGATACATGTAAATAAAATCAAATCATTTAGCCTACATGAAAAGGTGTGGATTTCACAAAGAGCTAAGGTGATGTCACAATGCAAATCACTATGGTGATACTGACAACTGATCTTTAAACATGAATCTTAGTGCTTTGTGAAATCGAGTCGAGACTTAATTCTACCATACAAACTCGCAGACAAAAAGAAATAAACAAAAACAAACAACCATTGCAATTCTTAATTTTGTTGTGTACAATTTTGAATTTTAAATTTTATATTAAAAAAGAAGAAAAAAGAAGAAAAAAAAAGGAAAAAAAAAAGAGAAACACATGCTTTTCCTGCAGGGCAACCGTTGCCTAATGTCATTGTGCGGCTTACCGTGGAATTCTGCGCTTACAGCTCACAGAATTCTGCGCTTACAGCTCACAGAATTCTGCGCTTACAGCTCACAGAATTCTGCGTTTACAGCTCACAGAATTCTGCGCTTACAGCTCACAGAATTCTGCGCTTACAGCTCACAGAATTCTGCGCTTACAGCTCACAGAATTCTGCGCTTACAGCTCGCAGAATTCTGCGCTTACAGCTAACAGAATTCTGCGCTTTTCTTTGGCAAAATAAGTGACTTTCTAGAGACCCTTTCTTGAATACCTCACCAAGCTTTTATACCCTATTAAGATTTTGATGACTCAAAAGAAAAGCGCAAAATATTTGGGCGGTTTTTGCTGAAAAGAACAAAGCATGAACATTTTGCTTTTTAGCTGTCCACAGAGCAAGTGAAGATGCGGTTTTACCAGCCTGCCACAGTCCCTACCAAAAATATTCACTAGGCTAGGGTTTTGGGCGAGCAGTCGGTAATAGTTTATGCCCTACACCACATTGCCTGGGTACCCATACATGTACCTTTCACATTTTTAAAACAATTTTTTCCTTTAAATATTGAAAATATTTATGATTAAAATCAAGCAAAGGGTTAATACTACATTGTTATGCTACAAAACACTCTTCCCCGGTCCTAATTTCACAGAGCTGCTTTTTTTTTTAAGCACAAAATATTGCTGGATAATTTATTACTGCTAAGCAAAAATAAGCAAGATACCCGTCACATATTGTACATGTAATATGTATTTTGGCTGGGGTGGATTTCACAAAGGTACTCCTAACTTTATATAGGACTAGTCCTAGGCAATGCTAAGAGATAGGACCGGTCCTAAGTTAGGATGAGTTACTGATCCTAACTTAGGACTGGTCCTATCTCTTACATGTGTAGCATTGCCTAGCACCAGTCCTAAGTTAGGACTACCTTTGTGAAATCTACCCCAGATCACCTTATTCTGGTTACAACATTTTGTTGTGCTTTTAGCCAGGCTCACCTAATTTGTTGTGCTTAAGGAGCTCTATAAAATTAAGCGCTCGGCCAAATTTCATAGAGCTCCTAAATCAGAAAATTTTGAGAGAAAAAGACAGCTTAGCAGAATTGAGCAGGCTAGCAGTTACAAATTGTCTGTGACATGGTAATTTGCTCATCTGGTAAGCATAATGTTGCTGTGCTTAGCTACTTTTTTTCTGCTTAAGCAGCTCTATGAAATTGGGCATTGGTCACAAGACCCCTATCACTATCAGCCCAAAAATATAAAACACTCCATCAATGACATATAACACCGATTCTTGATAACTCAAAAATATGTAACAAAAGAAAACCTGAAAACAACTCTGAAAATGAAGATTATCAAAATGACATGGACTATATACAACAAAAACAGTTCATGAAAATACTGAACTCCATCAGTGAAACATAACACTGAATCTTGCCACATTGTTTGATGAACACAAAGTCAAACATAATATAACAAAAGAAAACCCCAAAACAACTTTGAAAGTGAAGATTATGAAAATGATACGGACGATCTTTATAAAAAAAAAAATATATAAAAAAAAAGCAGTTCCGGACATGGATATAAATGAGAATGAAATCGGACATTTACCGGAATGAATCGTACATCCGAGTCGGACGAATTAAGCTAGATGTTTCACACAGGAATCAAAGGTTGGAATGTTAGCATTAATAATACATGGTATGATTAAAGGGGACACGTTGCCTTGGATCGGTTGAGTTGGTCTTTGAAAAGTGTTTGAAACCGTTTAGAAAGCAATTTTAAAAGTACAAATACCGATCCACAAGAAATGTGCCTCAAATTTTTTTTTTGTGGACAAAAAAACATGCCATTGTGTGGAGTCAAGTTTTTGCAATGTATAAGAAAAACCATGTGATTTCAAGGCATGTTTGTTTGCATCATTATATTCCACTTTTAAAACGTCTTTCTAATCATATGCATTTTATAACAAACGGTTTCAAACGCTTTTCAAAGACCAACTCGACCAATCCAAGGCATCATGTCCCTTAATGTAAGAAATAGCTGTACTTTTTGGAAATGTCAATGATTTCCCCCCACCCCCTTGACAAAATGACCGTACTTCTAAATGACCTGGGCGTCTAGTGCGACTAGTGTCATAGTTGTGACTGATAAATCAAAAGTCGAGTCGCGACTAATGTTTTTCAGTTACTCAGTTAATTGTGCCGCCACAACTACTAACCAAATAGTCACGACTACCTATTTGGTGAACCAATTGTGGCCCTCACGACTATTCACGACAACATAGTTTACTTACAAAACACAATCAGACATCAATGATGCAATCCTTGAATCCTTTAAAGGCAGTGGACACTATTGGTAATTGTCAAAGACTAGCCTTCACAGTTGGTGTATCTCAACATATGCATAAAATAACAAACCTGTGAAAATTTGAGCTCAATCGGTCATCGAAGTTGCGAGATAATAATGAAAGAAAAATACCCCTTGCAACACAAAGTTGTGTGCGTTTAGATGGTTGATTTCGAGACCTCAAATTCTAAACTCAAGGTCTCGAAATCAAATTCGTGGAAAATTACTTCTTTCTCGAAAACTATGGTACTTAAGAGGGAGCCGTTTCTCACAATGTTTAATACCATCAACCTCTCCCCATTACTCGTCACCAAGAAATGTTTTATGCCAATAATTATTTTGAGTAATTACCAATAGTGTCCACTGCCTTTAAGCTTGAACGATACTATATTGTGCTTGCAGCACACATTGCCACCGTGTATCTTGAGAATTAAAAAGTAGTCGCGACTAGTGTCGTAGTCGCCACTATTTGAGGTGCGACTAGTCGAGTAGTAAATTTCACTCGTCGCCCAGGCCTACTTCCAAAGATTATCCGTCAATTATAGATGTACCAATGTATTCCTTTGGTGAACTGAAATTACCAAATTTTGAACTTGGAATTGAAATGTTTTCGTGATCACCAATGAAAATGGACAAAATATGACTTTGTCTTTTAAAATGTCAAGATAAAATGCTGATTCTAAAAAAAGGTGAAGCAATTGTTACAAAACGTTATTAAAATACAAAGCTTAAAGGGGATATTACATGCATTCTCTACAACCAAAAACTGACAAATACCAAAGATAAACTGCAACATGAACACAAACAAAATCTAAATTTTGTATATCTACGATCTATCTCTCACACCGGAAAAATTATGTTCTCAACCATGCCAATGTGTACATTTGGCAATCTTTAAAGGTCAGTTCATAGACTGGTAAACCCCCCCAAAAAGTTAACGACCATAAAAACCGCCCTTGTGAGAAAATGACAAGATGATCACAATTCATTCTGGCAACAGAGGTGTTTTCTTGACAGCAGCTTGAAACTGCTTTACAGTCTTTCAAGTGCGTGAGGAAAGTTTGGGAGCAGACAGCCACATAAAAAAGCAACAGCCAACTGTTTTACAACAAAGAACCCTATTTCAAGATGATCACAATTCAAGAAGGCAACAGAAAATACTTAAAGGAACATGTTGCCTTGGATCGGACGAGTTGGTCTATAAAAAGTGTTTGTAACCGTTTTTTATAAAGTGCATACGGTTGGAAAGATGTTTTAAAAGTAGAATATAATGATCCACACAAGTTTGCCTCAATATTGCGTGGTTTTCCTTTTACTCCGCGAACTAACACGCTCGGCCATTTATGGGAGTCAAAAATTTGACTCCCATAAATGGCCGACCGTGTTAGTCGACGAGGGAAAAGGAACACTGTGCAATTAAGAGGCATGTTTGTGTGGATCATTGTATTTTACTTTTACAACATCTTTCTGCCCATATGCACTTTATAGTTACAAACGCTTTTCAAAGACCAACTCAACCGATCCAAGGCAACTTGTTCCTTTAACGTTTTACTGAAAGCCACTTGAATCTGCTTACATTCTTAAAACTGAGGGAACATTTCTTCTGCAGCAACCAAACATTGACAACTGGGGTGGTACAGTAAAACCAGACTTCCTAGGTTATTCCCATAGACTATTCTGTCCGGCCTGCTGCTTCGTTTTTGAAAGGGCCCCAAGGCATTTTCTCCTTGGTAAAGGGCACCCTATGAGGAAAGTGTTAATTTCTACAGGGGTGGATTTCACAAAGGTAGTCCTAACTTAGGACTAGTCCTAGGCAATGCTTAAAGAGATAGGACCAGTCCTAAGTTAGGATGAGTTACTGGTCCTAACTTAGGACCAGTCCTATCTCTTAGCATTGCTTAGGACTAGTCCTAAGTTAGGACTACCTTTGTGAAATCCACCCCTGGAGCATTTCCAGGGCACCAAGGCAATGACCAGGGGGGCATGGATGCAATCGCCTTCGTGAAGTATCAGGACTGTCCTGTAATCCTAAGGCAAAGCAGATTTCTCGTAGAACGTTTAAAGGACAACTCAAGGAAAGTAGTTTGACTGTTTCACAAACGACAAGGATCACTCTGGGAGACTACATCTAACCATTTCACAAGCGGCAGGGATCACAAAGGGAGATGAAAGTCCTTTTCACACTAACAGCATTCATTCCGTGCTGAAGTTACACAGATCATCAGGTCACTCAAAACAATTTCAACGGGCACAATCAGCTTTTGGGTTACACGTCTAACTTTCGATCAGTGCATTTTGTAAACTTTTCACACTGCCAGGGTACTGCAGGGATTGCAGTGGGATGCATGATTAGCTCTACAATTGTACAAAAAATGTATCTCTGCAAATGATGATGTGATGTCATGTGATGCACTTTCAACCAGTCACAACGCATTGCTATAAAAATAGCATCGCTACAATGGACAGCACGCCGTATCAATGCCTCTCCTAACTAAACCTGGTAAGAGATGTGCTGAATAACAATGCTGATTGGCTCCCAAAAGTGACTTCTTTTTAGAAACTTTTCATTAAAAAAAATGCAACTGTATCTTGACACCAATGGAAAAAAAACAAGTTTTACAGTCACTAAATTGCATTCAATTAGACATGTCACAATATCAAAAACTTTTGAGCACCTGTAGGACACAAAGGTGCGTGTCAGAATAAAAATTCGAATTGTTTTTTTGACACAACTTAAAAACAAACAAAAAAAACCCCACTTTTACAGTTGACCTAAAACTGCATACAATTAGACATTTACAAGTTCAAAGAAGAATGAAAGGGGACCAGTTGCTCAGTGACTAGACGCCTTTTTTTGAGCGAGCGCAAGGACTTGATTAGCCTCAGGCTTAATTTAAAATGTGCCTGATGCGGCCACACTTTATTAACCGATTCCAGACGGGAATCAGCACTTCCTGTAAAGACAAGCCTCTGCAGTGTGCACAAGGTCTTCCAACAACTTTCACAATACAACAAAAATACATGTATAAACAAAACTTTAAAAAATGACAGCGTAACTTGACTTCTTGACTGGGTGAACACCTGTAAAACACATGCAAGGTACACCCTTACCCGGGCTAGCCCTTACCTCATACCATCTGCTAAGATCTAATCACCAAGAGAATAAGTATAAAACATTAAGATTAAACCACCCGAATCATTTGACAAAAATCCTTTTTCACCAGAACCAATAATCATAGTGGGAGACTTTTACACGCTTACGTAGGTGGCAGCAGACTTAAGACCGAGTCACACTGCAGCGGTAACGAAAACGATAACGAACACGAAGCAAAGAGAATGCATTCTATGGGTTGAACTGCTCCACGCAGAATCCACCCACGCTCATTCAACCAATCAAGGGAGTGCATTTTTAACATTCTCGTTTTCGTTCTCAGTATCGAGGCCTGTGTGACCGGGTATTTAAGCTCGATTCATACTTTTGAACTTTGAGGTCACATATTCGCAATGAACTTTTGGAAGAATTTGAACTCCTGCTAAACATAGAAATTTGCATCAGGGATAGGGGGGGGGGGGCATAATAATAATGCTGGAAGCTGGGTTTAAAATTTAAAATTTCTCAATTCGCATGCTTGAAATCCATTAAACACCTCCCTCAACCAAACCAAGATTAAATACACACAATTTAAATATGACATTCCCCTCCGACATCTCACATTTTTTTGGGACAGTTTCACAGTTTGTTCACATATAAATCAGGCCTGATACTTCAGTGAAGCAACGTAGGCAACTGCCCAAGTGCCCCTGGGTATTGCCTTGATACTTGAGATGGTTCAAGAGAAATCTAAGCTTTCACGACAGTGGTGCCCTTTGTAGGCTGTGCAAGTACATCCCTTCATGTAAAAACAGAGCACTATTCTTCTCTGAATGTCATCAGATGTTTTGGATGTTGCTGAATTTCGCATTGGAAGAGTTTCGGATACATAGCAATTTCTACCATTTTAACGTGAGGCTAGAAATCCCCCCTCACATGTCACATGAGAACAAATTGAATTTTACATTTTCCTAGTTCTTTTAAAGACCCTGGACACTATTGGAAATTGTCGAAGACCAGTCGTCTCACTTGGTGTTTCTCAACATATGCACAAAATAACAAATCGGTGAACATTTGAGCTCAATTGGTCGTCAAAGTTGCGAGGAAATAATGAAAGAAAAAACTGCCCCTGTCAGCCTGTCACATGAAGTTGTGTGCGGTTAGATGCTTGATTTCGAGACATCAAAATCTAATTCTGAGGTCTCGAAATCAAATTTGTGGAAAATTACTTCTTTACCGAAAACTACGTTACTTCAGAGGCAGCCGTTTCTCACAATGTTTTATACTATCAACCTCTCCCCATTACTCATTACCAAGTAAGGTTTTATGCTAATAATTATTTTGAGTAATTACCAATAGTGTCCACTGCTTTGAACGCGAGGCTAAAAACTTCTCAAAAACGATCCCCTCACTCACATGAGAACAAATTCAATTTTGACATTTTCCTTGTTCTGTTAAGGAAAAACTACCTCGTCCTTAAAAAGACTGAAGTGTCAAGCCTGCAACCATATATTTCATCAATTTTTTCGAAAATCTGAATGAAACCAGGACTATTTCACTATAACTAATGATGAAAAAAGCAAAAAAAAATTTTTTTTAGCGGCATGGTGAACCCAAAGAATGTTAGTACGAGTTCAAAAGTAATACAAACCTGTACATATTTGATTTGCTTTTTACCGAAAGCCACCATTCGTTTGAACTTCTGAGTATAGTGTTTGGCATTGTCGAAAAAAGGACCGTGTGTACAATATTAAATTTACTCATTATATTAAGCAAGCATCAATACAAGTGAATGTGAATACCCAAACAAGAATGGTCGTGTCTGAAATGCCGACTGCGACTACAGCTATGGCTAGATTGCGCATCTGCCTATTCTTTAGCACTGGCAGCATGCTGATCTAGCGACTGTAGCCTAAGTCGCAGTTTCAGACACGGCATATGACTGAATTTTCCGTCGTAGTCAGGATGTCAATCCCCAGGGCCCAATTTCATAGAGCTGCTAAGCACCAAAAATTTGCCTAGCATGAAATTTCTTCCTTGATAATAACAGGATTACCAGCCAAATTTCCACGTGATTTTCAAGACAAGCAAACAACAGCTGAATACCAGTACCAAGAAATATGCAACAAATGGAAATTTTGTTGGTAATCCTGTTTTTATCAAGGAAGATATTTCATGCTAAGCAATTTTTGGTGCTAAGCAGCTCTATGAAATTGGGCCCTGGTCACCCAACCCCAACCAGAGTAACTGTGGCCTTTCTCAAACCTCAGCTAGGGATCCTACTCCGTTTGTTGATGTTCGTCCACCTTTGTGCACAATACACAGTACTCCTAAAGTGTATATAGGCCAGAAAGCCAAGCAGTCTTTCCACTGCGTTCACAGTGCACAGAGACGGAGCCCGAACCCACGCTTGAGAAAGACCCCTGGTTCACGCTGTCCAATACCCAACTTTATTTTTCTTAAGTATAGAATTGCCATCCTCAAAAAATGTTCTGATTTTGAATCGATTTAGAAAAAAACTGTCCCCAATGAAAAGCACTACCACGGTGGCAATTTTGATGTGCATTGTACAGTAACAAAAATTGCATCCAGTCACACAAACAGCAACATATTGCAATCAGTAACTTTCTCTTTTAGGAATTGAAAATAACTACACATGACTTTCACTGGTATGATTATAATCTGCTGTAGAGCAGCTCACTTTGATTACTATCATTACGTTAACAAGTTTGCAGTCTCTGTTGAGTGTACGATCGATTCCATTGTTTAGACGTGGCGTGAACCAGTGTCAAGAAAATGAGCATGACCTCGGGAAGAAATTACCCCCCCCCCCGACTACGGCGGCAAATAACCAGTGTAAATCTTTATATAAGTCAAGAAAGTGTGCATACTTAGAAGTATTTTAGGTGTTAAGTGTGATACATCCAGAGCCCAAATCAGGCAGTTCTTTGGAATAGTTAAATTGCATTCAAAGTAAAATATATTGCCATGCTGATGTGGTGTCTTAAGCATTCTTCATATTCAGATAGCCTTACCTTTTAGGCCCTAGTTGGTTAAGTGTTATTTTAAAGCTCTTCTTCATCCATTTGAGGAGCACCTTAACAAATTTTGAGTTTGTGGCACAAAGGGCCTGGTTTTGTGGCTACTGTCTGCCACGCTCGCCATTTTGCGAGTCAAAATAGCACGTAGTTAAACGTGTTGGCGCTCTACCACTGAGCTGTCTTGCCTTACATGTATGTTGGTGGTCTTCTCCCTATGGTCAGCATTGGTGGTCTCCCTATGGCCAAAGTGGGTTAATCACTGCTTTGCCTAAAATGCAGCTTCACTGTGTCATCCCACAGGGGCATCAACTTCCAAAATGGCGCAACCAAGATTGTCTTGATGATGTTTAGTTATAGGCCCAAATTTAAGGAGTTGCTCGAGAACTAAAGGTTACTAAGCACAACAAAGTTATGCTCACCAGAATAAGGTGAACAGCCAAGCTACCATGTTGCATGTACATTTTGTGAATGGTTTCCTGCTCATTTCTGCTTAGCAGACAATTGCTAACGAACATCCTTTGGTCTAGCAGCTTCATGAAATTGGGCCTAGCTAAACTGGGTCAATAAATTCAAAGTCATGCAAAACTGGGGTGGATTTCACAAATAGTTACGACTAGTCTTATCTCGAGTAGGGAAGAGTTACTCGTCCTAACTTAGGACTAGCCTTAAGTTTTTAATATCTCCTAGGACTAGTTCTAAGTTCTTTGTTTAATGGTTACTGGGTCGCTAAATGTACAATCTCGAAAACTTGTGATATTACCTTAAAATGAAATAAAATAAAAAAGCAGCTCAAACGATTTGACTAACCTTCTTAACTTTCTTGATGGGGGCAATCTCACCGGGCGCACCCTCGACGGCCGGCTCTTCCTCCGGCATGATGACCACATGATCGGTCTCTACGGCACCGGTGCTACTCGCTGTGCTGCCGCCGGGGGTACCTGCCGTACCTGGTGACTTACGACCAGGGGGTACTTCTTCTGAAGATTGAATCAAATATTTATTTAGATGTTAGTAAAGTTTATCTCGGTCACGAGGACTGATACACAGACATGCAACTTTTAATTGCAAAAGGAATACAGGAAATGGCCAATCAGACTAAAGTTTTGTACAGTGTTTTTCAGTTTTCTACATGTATGGCACTGTTTTTCAGAAAAGTTGCATGCCTGGATAAAGCAACTAGTTTTAAAGTAGACTTGATTGGCAACTTTTGTTTTGTCAACGTAGTCGCCAATATCGCAACAGAAATTACTGGATTACAGACATCCGTATCGTATAATTTGTAAAGTCCGCTATTATTATTTTCTGTACATCAACATTGTAACTGCCATAGTCCTTTTCAAGAGGGAATTTTCTTTCTTTCTAAAATCGATTCAAAAAAGGGAAACCTTAACAGAAAAATTAGGAAAATTTTGGTGGATGGCAATTTATACTACAGAAGAAAACAAAAGTTAAGTCCATCCGAGCAAAGTCGATGTTGAGACCTCAACCGATGCCTAATAACTAAAAAACCCAGAGTCGTCAATCAAGAGGAACACATCAAAAATAATAGTTTCAGGTCAGTGGGTTGTCATTCAAAGCTTATTGTTGATATTTGGACCGAGTCATGAAAATGCAGATTTGTTTCCCCAAAAAATGTTTTCCAATGCTGACTCAGTGGGTGGGGTGGTTGGTCGGGGGAAATTCCTGTTTAAATTTGTATAGTAAATATAATTTTGTGAGTTTAAAGCCCTATTCCCGCTAAAACCATACTGGTTGTTTAATTTTACCATCTGCTAACTGCTTCTACACCCCCCTCCCCCCCCAAAAAAAAAAACCCACTTGCAACTCTACCTAAATGGAAAGCTTCAACCAAGATGAAATAGTTTTGTGATGATTGAAACGATGACATGATTGTACAGAGGTGCATCTAAAGATGACATTGTTAAGATAGAGATAGAACCAATGATAAACCCAGCCCAGGGCACAAATTAATATACCTGCTTAAAAGAAACAAAAAGTAGCTAAGCGGAACATAACCATTTTTGCTTAAAGTTTTTAATTCCTCAGCTACAGGAAAATGTCCAGCAGAGCAGATCAACATTATTCCAGCAGCAAAAAAAACCAGAGATATGAGATAACACCATGCATAATGATTAACAATGTCTTTAAGCTGTTAAGTAGAAAAGGGTAGTGCTGATAGCACATTTTTCCTGCTTAGCCAATATTAGCAGGGAACCAGTCACAACCTGTAAACAAAACATGGTATTTTGGTTGGTAACCTTTTTTTGCTCAGCAAAGTTTTTTTCTGCGCTTAGCACATTTCTGTACTCAGCAGCTTTATGACATTGGTCCCAGATGATGCTACAATGAGGGTGAATATGAGCAGGGCCTGATTGTCATACAGCTGCTAAGAAGAAAAGTATTTTTCGCTTAGCAAATATTATCAGGGTACCAGTAACAAACAATATCCATTACATAATATTTTGGCTGGCAAAATCTGTTTCTGCTAAGCAACTTTTTGTATGCTAACCACAAATTGTTCTCTAAGAAAATATGTTTTGCTTCTTAAATATTACTGGGGTACCATTAACAAACAATATCCACTACATAATATTTTGGCTGGCAACCTAATTCAGCTTTAAGCAACTTTTTGTAAGCTGTCCACAAATTGTTCTCTAAGTATTCGGTCCCTGATAAGAAAAAAGATCAAGCAAAAAAAAACACACATGTAGTAACAAGATTGGTGCTGATCTTTGTGGATACCAAACTGACAAACAGCAACATGTTATTCATTGTTAGTTATGATGAAATGATGCTGTAGAAACCAATGACTAGCCGATAGACTCTAAAAGGCAACCAGTAGGGGCGCCCCTGGCTTGACCTTTCCAATGAGGATTACGCATACATTGAATGTCAACGAGGTCAAGCGAGGTCAACTTGTTCCCTTCACACTCTACAGATTTAATAATTGTCAAAGAGTACTCTAGAGTTTCGCTCTTAAAGGGCATGGCGGCATTGTGTTTAAGCTCAAAGATGCGTTAGTTCGCAATAATGCACGATTGGATGCTTTGAAGAAAAAAAAAACATGCAAGTCTATGGCAATTAAGTATGAGTTGTCATCAACAGAGAGAAAGAGAGGCATACATGTAGTTACACCACATAATAAATTCTTGGTTGGTTGTGCACAAGTAGCTCTACAAAATTGAGCACAAGTTACAGAAGGTTTTTATTTCAATATGAGGTCATCGGGAACACTAGAGGGCAGCAGACTTATCAGGTGACCCAATTGCTTATAATAAAGGAACACTAGATGGCAGCAGACTTATCAGGTGAACCAATTGCTTATAATAAAGGAACACTTTGCCTTGGATCGGACGAGTTGGTCTATAAAAAGCAATTGTAACCGTTCTGGGTTGGAAAGATGTTTTAAAAGTAGAATACAATGATCCACACAAGTTTGCCTCAAAATTGCGTGGTTTCCTTTTACTTTGCGAAACAACACGGTCGGCCATTTATGGCAGTCAAAAATTTGATTCCAATAAACGGCCAGCCGTGTTAGTCGACGAGGTAAAAGGAAAACCGAGAAATTACGAGGAGTGTTTGTGTGGATTATTGTATTCTACTTTTACAACATCTTTACAACCATATACATTTTCAAAGACCAACTCGACCGATCCAAGGCAACGTGTTCCTTAATGTAGTTAGAAATTCACACAAAATCAGAATGTCGACAATGAAAAATTATCCGTCGCGCGTGCTTAACCAGGAATCATTTTTAACTATCATTATTAACAACTTGCTCAAACCAATCAGACATCTTGGATTTCAAAGTCACACCCACACACACACCAAATACACACAGAAACAAAGCAACAACACCACTGTATGAAGTTTACTCATTGCCAACCCACAAATGACGAAAGTCATTTTTCATCCTGTGGTTTTATGCATCCCAGGGAGGTATTTTACATTATGTGGACAACCCAAGTCTTTCCAAAGTATTAACCACTGACATGACATGTGCAGCATGCAATTAGAACCTTTCATAACTGTAGTTTGGATTTAACTGCCTGAGCTGTGACACAAACTTATGAAGAATTTCCATTGTAAATGAGCATTCACCACATGGTAACATAACGTAGGCTAAGAATACATGTACATGTAGTGATCCGTGCGTTTATCATTCAACACCAATTGGATGATCAATATTTGCTTACAAGTCTATGCCTCTTTAAGACACTGGACACTATTTGGTAATTGTCAAAGACCAGTCTTCTCACCTGGTGTATCTCAACAAATGCACAAAATAACAAACCTGTGAAAATTTGAGCTCAATTGGTCGTCGAAGTTGCGCGTTACTAATGAAAGAAAAAACACCCTTGTCACACGAAGTTATGTGTTTTCAGATGCTTGATTTCGAGACCTCAAAATCTAATTCTGAGGTCTCAATATCAAATTCCAGGAAAATCCACTTTAGAGGGAGCCATTTCTCACAGTGTTTTATACTACAAACCTCTCCCCATTACTAGTTAATACCAAGTAAGATTTCATACTACTAATTATTTTGAGTAATTACCAATAGTGTCCACTGCCTTTACTACCAAGGACTTTATCAAAAGGGACCCAAACAAAAACAAAATCAGAAAATAGAGAATCTTTGATTGACAGAATCAGCATTATTTGAACTTGTGGGTGTTAGTTACGATGTGGTTAGTTTTTTAAAGTTTTTGTTTGCAAGGAATCTGAGAGCCAATGCTAACCTCTGTGACGTGCGCTCACAGCTAATTTCTCGACGCTTTGGCTTAATAGGTCGCCCATCATTGCAGCCACAACATCGGGCGACATTTCATCACTCTCTCCAAAAGGTGGGTCTGGAGAAAATGAAATGAAAAGCCTGGCAATATTTAGCAGTGGGCCGTCTTTAGATTTTTGGTGCGCTTTGGTGAAAACTCCTTGTTACATGAAATAATGGGCCGAGTACTTTCGGAGTCTCTCACTCTCTCTCTTTATATATTCATGTATTTACACTGACTGCTTAATACACCTATATCTACATTTTATGCTGGGTCAAAGGTCGGGCAGGAGTTTTAATTAATTCTATCTAAATACATATTTACTTTTTAAACATCCAAACTCTAAAATGGGGTAAAACCCACTCGATCACCAGGTAGTGACCGGTAACCCGGATGGGTGTACACAATACTAAACAATCAAACACCACTACCAGCAGCCGATTTCACGAAACTTTACGCAACTGCGTAAGTCCACTTGCGCAACGTTTAAAGCGCAACTTACACCATAAACGTTGCGCAAGTTTAAGTTAAGTTGAAATGGGACAACATCAAGGGTTGAATACATACATCCTATTATTGCTGATTCACAATCTACACAGCCCCACGCCCCGAAGAAGACCATTTTTTTTTATATGAGATAGTAACCAACTTTCAAAATTAGCTTTTCCCATCAAAATTTGTTTTGGTACATTACATGTAGAGTCACGGAATTCAAATTTCCACAGGCCAACATACAGAGTCTATCTTCAAAACAATTTGTCGGAAAGAGCACCTCTCCTTCCTGAAAATTGGCTTTAAATATCAAAATTTCCAAAGAAAATTACTTGCACTTTTTACCAAAACAGGGCTGCCCAGCCAAACATGGTTGGGACATGGGACAATAAACCTTCCTTCTCCGCCCTTGCCCAACAGGGTCATTATCTTTAGCGAGAGAACAGACTACCCAGGAGAGCCTTTATCGACTGCAGGCCAAGGAGGATGCAGGCCCAGCCGGATTCAGCCATGATTATAACAGTTCAGGATGTAGTCGTGTGGTCATACTGAAGTGGACCCATCACCTAATCAGACAAGTTCAGCCATTCTCAAAGAGGAAAAATGGGCGCTGTCAACTTCACCCTAAACGAACCACGTAAATCCTAAATGAACCATGTCATTCCAAAACGAACCATTTCATTCCAAAATTCACAGAAAACTGTGCATTAACATTCCCTTTAAACCCAAAGAACTAATTCCAACTGTCAGTCTGCTCATAGAGTGGTCTGCTCAATAGGGTAAGATGTGACCTCCCATGACCTCATTCACACTGATGAGGTCAAGTGAGGTTGCATGTAACAGTTACCATTTACAGTCTATTACTCCAGCCCTGGGCCAAATTTCACGGAGCTGCTTTAAAGCAGAAAATGTTGCTTAATTTTTTTTCTGCTGAGCACAACTAAGTTGGATACCAGCTATATTTTGTACAAGTATAATGGTATTTTAGCTGGTAAGCATAATTTTGTGGTGCTTAGCAACTTGTTATGCTTCAGCAGCGTTTTGAAATTGGGCCCTTTCAACTGAAATCAACATGTCAGCAAACATGCCCAAATACAGGAGTCCTTTTCCTGGATTGCTTTATAAGCAGTTTGTAATGGGTACAATCTTTATACAGGCTTTTTTCGAAATCACAACCATTTGGCTTGGGCTCCATCAGTTATTTTGATTATGTACTTTTTTTATCAAAAATGCGACTCAAGTCTGAGTCACGAGTCATACAACCCTGAGAAGTAGACACAGAAGTAGCTCTGTCCTAAGAAGTATGCTAATCAATATCACGCATGCGTAGAGCAACAATCCCGGCAAAAATGCTTGGGCCACCCATTCCTAATGTTACATAAAACCATTCCCTGTCCACTTCACCTGACAATAAACAATTTCTGTCCCCCGTCCCCCCCCCCCCCCCCCCCCCCCCCCCCCCCCCCCCGCTCAATGTTGACTGTAACGCGCAGAAGACCGTGCAATCAGAACCAACATTGAAATGGGGCATGGGGGCCCAACGAGTTATACATGTATTGACCCCTTGCACGCGCGTCACACGCGGCAACTGATCCGCGCTCACCATGTTGGTGGGCAAGTTAGGTTTACGTGTATTAATGCCGCGTCGCCTAAAACGCGCACTTTCACTGCATAACGTACATCATAGAGTTATATACAAAAACGTACATTGAAATTGCCCACCAGAATGGCGCATTCAAGATTTTTTTTGATGATGACGTCAGGTGAAATGGGTCAATATGGCCGGGATTGTAGGACACTATAGGTTGGCAAATGTACATGTAGGCATACGCATTTAGTCATTCCGCCAACAGCCCTATACAAAAAGGTGCAATGTCCCATTGTTTTGCCAACCAGTACTGTTAGTGCGCACAAGCAAATTGAAATTGGCGTTCATGCAGTATAGGTTATTAGAAGGTTCTATCGTCTAGATTTAGAAAGAGAGGTACAAGTCAGAAGTGTTAGTTTTTCCATGCATTTCGTGCAATACAGTAGCTTTCGACTTCACAAAATAATAGTTCTGCACAAAATAATATTGCTCAGCAACTGTAGTGCGATGCTCATATGTTTAACACTGAGCGATTTGCATGCATCGAGCAACAACATACTGTCAGGTCAAAGGTTAAGAAGAAGATGCTCATGCCGAGATCCATTACGAGTTAATGTCTTTGAATTTGGTTAGTTTGCAGTGATGTAATGAATGTTACAGTCCAGTGTATTGGTATGTGCATGTTAGAATGCAGATGTGAATGGTAATTAATGATTAGTTTGGAGCGCGGTACATGTAACTCGCAGCCCCGGCTGTATACTCCCCAGGGAGCTGAGATGGTTTAAGGATTGAAAGATATGGCCCAGTGACCAGGGGTAATAATGTCAGAAGTGCTTTGATTTGCCCTTCGAGCTGTGATAAAGCGCTATATAAAAATTGATTATTATTATTGTTTAGATGAGTGAGAAAGTGCTTTGCATATAATGTCCTTTACGGATGGTATCAAGTTGAAGATGTTGTGAGTTGAGAATGTCACAGCTCGTTTATATGAAGAAGAGTTCTTATGTTCTAATGTTGCAGTAATAAAGAGTATTCTCGTACACTCAACTCATTTGATCATGTATTTGTACTTGTGGGCGTAAATTTGGGGGAGGCTTAGTTTTATACCCTCTTCACAAAGACTATTATTAATGTTTCTTTGAGTCACACAAAAACACACTAATACTCAAGTATTTTTGAATCATACTCCAGCCTCATTGAAACCAATTTTTATGAGCCCGCATTAAAGGCACTTGACACCTTTGGTAATATTGTCAAAGACCAGTATTCTCACTTTGTGTATCCCAACATAATATGCATAAAATAACAAATCTGTGAAAATTGTTTACTCAATTATAGTCATCGAAGTTGCATGAAAATTTGATGAAAAAAAAACACCCTTGTTTCACAAATTTGTGTGCTGCCAAATGAATAATAAAAGGCTTCAGCTGATGTCTTTTATTATTTAAGAGTGAGAAATAACCTCTTTCTCAAAAACTAAATTACTTCAGAGGGAGCCATTTCTCACAATGTTTTATACTATCAACAGCTCTCCATTGCTCGTTACCATGTAAGGTTTTATGCTGACAATTATTTTGAGTAACAACCAATAGTGTCCAGTGCCTTTAACACCATTATCTCCTGTGGATTCAGTGTCAATGCCATCAGGTTGTTTTGAGTTTACACCCCCGTTTCAAAACTCTCAAAAGTTGCAGACTCAAAATCGCCCAGAATCATCCCCCAGATTTACGCCACTGAGTACACTTATTAAACTGCTCTTGAAACAAAACATCAAGTTACCCGTCATTCACTGGTGCTAATTTACACGACAACAGCATTAAAAACCCTTTAAAAAAAAAAAAAACTGTGCAAAAAGACAAAAACTCTGGCCGTCTTCATTCACTAAAAGAAAATCGCAAAATCACTCAATAAAATCCCGCAGACATCATGCATAAATGTAATCAATATCTACAATAGCGTCAATCATCGGCAACCTTTTCCATCCAGAAGCTTGGTGTCCTCCTGGGGGCCATCAGCAGCTGTTGATAAATCCTGTGACCCCTCATCTGAAACTAAAATATAAATGTTTTTGCACTCTAACCACTCAATTCTAGTCCATTTAGCATTTTTTTGTTCCTGCGTTTAACCAAAGTAAAAACCAGTGCAGGCCTCAAACTAACCTCATCGAACCCATAGCAATTATTGTGGTGCCCTGTGCTTTTGCCTTGGTGCCCTTTGCAAAGTTTAACTATATGCTGTAAGTAAAATCCGGTTCAGGCCAAGAAAAACCCAACGACACCCACAGCAATTGTTGTGGTGCCCTGTGCATTTGCTGTGATACCTTTTGCAAAGTTGAACAATATAAGTAAAAACAAGTGCAGGTCTCAAAATAACCCACGGCACCCACACCAATTGCCTTGGTGCCCTGTGTTTTTTTGCTGTGTTGAACAATATAAGTAAAAACAAGTGCAGGTCTCAAAATAACCCACGGCACCCACATCAATTGCCATGGTGCCCTGTGCTTTTGCTGTGATGCCCTGTGCAAAGTTCTGATACAAATTTACATTTTCCTTATAGAAGTGCCCCTTACGAGAGGGCAATTGGTGTACCCCTTCAAGGCATGTTAGTTTGTATATAGTGCTCTCATCAAAGCTCTTCTTATTTATTTCTAAACAGGGTTTTGAAAGTTTTGAATTGCAAGTATGAAACCATAGTTATGTAGCACCTTGTAAGGGTTTACAGGGTGCTGCGGCATATTCAGCGGCCACTGCCAGAAACACAGGGGCAAACCCCTTCTACCATTTGTCAAAGTCATTCTGAATTTTGTTTATTTATTCTTGTACATTTATTATAAGTTTTTCTTCCATAATTACTGCATTTGTCAGCCATTGACCACTGGAGCGTAATGTGACTTCTTCAAAAAATATATACAGATATTTTAGCGGACTTAAAAAATATGGTAGTTTTACAAATATGAAATGGACCACAGTGGGGCAGTTAGGGTGTTAATATTTCTCATGAAACCCGGATAAGTGAAAATCAATGTTATTATGCCTTTAAGTAGGACTTGAAACTTTGCGTGGTAGAAGTAAAACAGAGAGAGGTTTGCGATATTACCATGTAAATATCTTTTTTGAGTAGTGGTGGTTCTGAAAAGAACCAGTGGTTATTAACGACTAAACGATTCGATCAGTACGCTCTGATCATCGTATTATAAGAATAAGATGTGTGAGATTTTTAAGATGCATTATTCTGTCTTGCTTGCCACGTTATATGCATGGTCTTCTTGCAAGTGTGTCGCTTTTTGTGGTAACACCATGTGAATGTCTCTTTGTGAGTAGCAGTGGTTCTGAAAAGAACCAGTGGTTAATTACGTACATCTCAACATTACGATCAGTATGCTCCGATCGTCCTATAATTAAAGATTATGCTGCCTGCAAACCAGTCACTTCCTGCCAGATGTCAACCGCTGTGTACAACATAGTCTGTACATGTTGTTTTGCATTGCTAATTTTTGTTATTGGTCTTTATTGTGTAACTGACTCCTATCTTTTTTTTATAATATTGTAATACTTTTTCATTGTGAATTTTTTTTCGAGCAATGCATGTATATCATAATATGATTTCAAGTACTTTTCTATACTTTTCACACCAGGAAAAGGAATTTAATTTACTTTTTAACACGACTAATAAAATATTGAATTTAATTTAAACTGAATTGAAAATCCCATCAGATAGGTCTTGTGACTGCCTACAAAAGCCAGGGCTTTAAAGACACTGGACACCTTTGGTAATTGTCAAAGACCAATCTTCTCACTTGGTGATTCAGAACATATGCACAACATAACAAACCTGTGAAAATTTGAGCTAAATTGGTCGATGAAGTTGTGAGATAATAATGGAAGTAAAAACACCCTTGTCACAAACTTGTGTGCATTCAGATGCTTGATTTCGAGACCTCACACATGAGGTCTCAAATCAATGAAAACAATTTACAGAGAAATTACTTCTTTCTCAAAAACTACATTACTTCAGAGAGAGCCGTTTCTCACAATGTTTTATACTGTCAACAGCTCTCCATTGCCCGTTACCAAATAAGTGTTTAGGTTAACAATTATTCTGAGTAATTACCAATAGTGTCCGGTGACTTTAAGTTAGACAGTCATTCCTGCCCAACATTCTGAATTTGTTGTACAATTTATAGTTCCCAGGTAATCATATATTCACTAAAAATATATAATTTGACAACTAATTTTTATCTTTAAGAAAACTTGAATCCCTGATTCCACAGCAACAAGAGTGTGAAATTAACCTGCACTGCATGGTCAAAATCAAACGCTATTCTAAGTCTGTGTATTACACTATTTTGAGCCAAGCGTCATGTTTGCTTGAAGATAAATTTATTATCACATGCATACGCGAGGAGTATGAAAAAATATAGCGCATCTGCATCTATGTTGTCCATATTCTACTTGTACATGTACTTGTGTAATAGCTAATAATATTTTATAATAGATGTTAAATTTGCATCGGGGATAAAGAATATTAATTTTGGTTTTTACCCATACACCGATGTGTGTTAGCACTGTAACACACATCGGTGTATGGGTAAAAACCAAAATTAATATTCTTTATCCCCGATGCAAATTTAACATCTATTATATCGTTGCGGTACCCGCTGCCAAAACATAGGATTCGAACTGCCTCTAGCTGCCGGGCAACCTCGGTAGTCTAGTTGGTAAGACACTGCTCTAGAATTGCAAGGGTCGTGGGTTCGAATCCCACCCGAGTAACATGCCTGTGATATTTTTTCACAGGACTCGGGAATAATATTTTAATAAAGACAATCCGGCTGAAATTTGCACTTTATAAAAAAATACTTGACTTATTTCTTGAAACCAATCATGTCCGCAGAAGTATGGTTAAAGTTATCATATTATTAATAGTATCGGCGACAACTTAGCAATCCGTAAATGGGCAGGAATCAGTAAACGGGCATCACCAAAGAGAGTCTCATGTCATGCACAGAGTGCTTGGTGTTTAATTTAAGTCTCAGCCATTCACAATCCAGTGTGCAGGTGGTTCCCTGATGTACACCTTCGTGTGACAAGGGTGTTTTGTTTTCTTTCATTCGTATCTCGCAAGTTCGATGACCGATTGAGCTCAAATTTTCACAGGTTTGTTATTTAATGCCTATGTTGAGATACACCAACTGTGAAGGCTAGTCTTTGACAATTACCAACAGTGTCCACTGCCTTAAGTGCAAGAAGTTAGATTAGTAGCAACCTCAGCCAGGCCCAGTTATATAACTACAAGATCCGGGAAACATTATTGTCTGGTGCTGTCTCCACACCTTAATAGACAGGTGAGGTTTGAGATAGCATCATGTTTAAATCTGTTTTGAGTAGTGTTGGTTCTCAGCCAGGCCCAGTTATATAACTACAAGATCCGGGAAACATTATTGTCTGGTGCTGTCTCCACACCTTAATAGTCAGGTGAGGTTTGAGATAGCATCATGTTTAAATCTGTTTTGAGTACAGTGTTGGTTCTAAAAAGAACTGGTGGTTGGACAACTCAACGCTCTGATCGGTACGCTCTGATCATCTCCTGCAAGTCTAAAATGTTATAAATTTTCAAACTAACTAGGACTAGCTGGGAAATAGCAAAGATTGTTTTCTGCAGTATTGTGGTATAACTTGTGCAATTTTTACATTTTAATATTTTATATGTTGCTGTACAAAAGGATTTAAAATTTCATGTATTTTTATATACTTAACGATTAAACCATTAAATTCAAGATTTTCTACACTATTATAATTGCCTCAGCTACTTCTACTTCTACTTTACTACTCGGCAAAGTCCCATGATGGGATATCACGCCAAGATTACGCACGTAGGGTAGATTAAGAGTGGATTTGAACTGGGAGAGCGGGGCAGTGACAACAGGCAGTGGAAGATTGTTCCATCCAGGGGTAATTCTTGAGGGAAAAAAAAAGAGTTTTTGTAGATGTTGGTGCGGGGAGAAAAGAGATTATATTTCAGTGGATTGTAACTGCGTGTTGATATACCGGGGGGAACAAGAGTCAGAAAGTTGAGTGGATTTATGGATGGTAGTTGGTTGTGAGAGATCCGATACATCATTGTAAAACTGGCATTTCAGCTGGGTCGATATCCCATATATTAGGAACCAATCAGTCATGGATTATCACTTGGTACAGCTTCCTTGCTGGCTAAATAAGTCTCAATTTGACAAATACATGTAATTAAACTAGCTGGGACACGTCAGCAGACATCCAGATGTTGTTTGCAACATAGCATCAGGTGGACACCCACCAATTTCTGCCTTAATGAAGAGTACCATTTTAAACCCAGGGACCAAACACCATAAATCATCAACTCAGCGAAGCTTCTCTATTCAAAATAATCAACGTTTGTTCCTCTAAAATAAACTATTTTGTTTACCCTTACGCCGATGTGTATGAAATTGTTGCATTAAGTCCGGTTCATACTTCCTGCGAATGCGATTGCGATACGAATGTTGACGTCACAAATTCGCAACAAAATTCGCACTGACTTGAGTTGTGCACAACTCTCTTGCGAATATCGCAGCGAAAGAGGAGTTGTGACATCAAATTCACATCAAATTCGCATCGCATTTGCATTCGCAGGAAGTATGAACCGGGCTTTACCCTCTGCTAGGGATTTGAACTGTGTCTATAGCCATCGGGCTACCTTGGTGGTAGTACCGGGAAAGTACTAAATATACAGTGCTTAATACACATCGGTGCAAGGGTAACAAACTTTCGCTTTAGATTCGTTTATTTTGAATAGCCATGTCCACATAAAAAAACTTCACCTACGGCTATTTGCTGTTAGCCAAGGTGGCAACGTTGAGGAAGATACCTTCTAGGCAATCTGAGCCCACCGTCAGCGCACTGCTTAGTGCTTACCACAAAATTCCACGATTACCCGGTAAAGCACATTCTTTATGACTCTATAAACCCTATGTGCAGAATGCCACAGTATAAGCAGTGCTATGAAAGTAAACCTTGCCAACGGCCAAAAACCAGCAATTCAGAGAAGGGCCAAAGATTTGGTCAAACATTGCAAAGATGTAAGGCATCAGAAGATAACAACTGCAGGGTGAATGCAAAATTTTAAAATAAGCAAGCACATAAAATAAAAATACCATGAATGGAAAGTATTAGCTGCAGCATATACCCCGTGTGATGAACTTTATAGCAAAGGTTACAAGCTCAATCATCTTTTAGCCGAGATGGTATCAAAAAAAAAGAGTGATACAGCTAAGAAAGATGACAAATCAATGTGTGGTGTACAGCAATCATTTACTGATCTTGAACTCTTGGTGGCAGCAGACACTGCGGTGGTACCTGGGGTCATGCTGAGCTGCCTAGCGTTGGGTTTAAGGGTTGGGCTACACAGCGATCATCTGATCAGTCATGGGTTATTGAGATTTTTACTTTGCAAATCAGTTAAACAAAAGAATACTGGGGTCTTTCTCAAACCTCGGTTTACATGGTTTAGGCTCCGGCTCCAGGCTCCGTGTGTTGATGTTTGTGCAATACGCACTGCTCCAAAATGCAGGTTAGGGCTGAGCTGCATACACAGCGCGTAGAGCCTGAGCCCAAGCTGAGGTTTAATAAAAGGCCCCTGGTCGACTCGTAAATAAATTTCCCGGGTTACCAATGCAGTGTTTGCTGCCACCAAGAGTTCAAGATATGGGAAGGATTTCTGTATACGGATGGATGAATCGAGACGTAGAACAAGGAAAGAGACAAACCTCCGTTCTCAGTGGGTTGGTCAGTCAATGCTGCGCCGTTGGTCAGGGCTGGAATGACTCGGTACTCTGCCAGCTTCTTGATGACCGCCACGCCGACAATAGGTTTACGTCCAAAGGCGCGATGGTCACGAACTTTGACGTTGATAGGAGGAGTGTACAACTCTTCCTTGGGCAGGTCCTAGTGTTTTCAATCAAATCAAATTATTATGTAACGGTAAAAACAACAACAGCCCAGCCGCCGATTTCACAAAACTTTACACAACTGCGTAAGTCAACTTGCGCAACGTTTATGGCTTAAGTTGCGCCGTAAACGTTGCGCAAGTGGACTTGCCCTGTTGCGTAAAGTTTTGTGAAACTGGCTGCTGGAATTACATGCAGGCCAGGAGGCCATGACCTTTGTTGACCCTGGTCTTGGCCTTGGTGCCCTTCAAAAGTTTCCCATTGACTTTAAGATTTTCCAATTGAAGTGCCCTTTGCAAAATGAAAATGGCCTTGCCCTTTCAACATGTTCAAATATGAAAGTCAAGGCCTGCCACAACATGGATTTTTCTTCTGAATATAAAGACCTTTGTTTTGGCTGTTGAAATAATATGTCACCGATGCCATGAACTGACTCACACCCCTATGGTTCTAGTAAAATCTAGCAATATTAATAACAGAAAAAGTATATGGTGCACAGTATCTGGAGGACCATTCAAAGGTGCCAGTCAATAGCAAATCACTGTGATTCAAATCAAAGATTCAAAGATACATGTAGGTCTTTAGATGGCGTTTGAATGATGACAGATCATGTGTGTCCCTTAACTCGTCTGGCAAGGACTACCAGAGACGCAAAGCTGGAAAAAGCCTGGGCCTGATTTCACAAAGAGCTAAGATTGATCTTATTTGCTGATCAATCATAGTTGCCAAGTAAAGCGTGATGTCACAACTCAAATCACTATGGTAAAACTGACAATTTGTCTTACGATGAATTTTATTGCTTTGTGAATTTGGCCCCTGGTCACCGTAGCTTACCAGGCGAGTGTTTGGAACAGATTATTATGCTTGACTGATTGATTGATAAGAAGTTGACAGCTTACCACTTGCATGAAGAGCAGTGGAGAATCAAAGTTGGGGTTCTTCTTGGTGTTCTTGATGACCTTGGATGAGATGATCTTGCCGCCGATTTCAAACTCGATGCACGGTGACGTCACCGCCGAGAGCTGGAACTTCTTCATGTTGCGTACACCCCAACAAAGGAACTTTACAAAAAATATTAAGCATCATTTATTAGTCGGATATTCAAAGGCAGGGTGTACCGTGGATTAGTTCTCCAAAATATAATTAATATAAAAACTGACTTGATGGAGAGCAATGGAGATTTATTGAAGTAATGTAGTTTCAGAGAAAGACGTAATTTTTTGACAAACAATTTTGAATCTTAAACATGAAGCCTTTCTCAGGCATATAAAAGCACACCATTATATGCAAAAAGAGTTTGTTCTTTCATGGTTTTCTAGCAACTTTGATGTAGATTTGAATGAATGATTTTATGAAATCTATACAAACTGTACTATCGACCTTATAGTCAGGAGCTGACAATGTTGCTATTATCTCAATTATAGTTGTAATATTCATTGAATAAGGTTTATCGCGAATAGCAAAATATCAAGAGAGGGCGCTGTAGGACCCACACAAAGGTATAGGCGCTGCGTGCGAGAGTCGTAGAAACTGCATAGAAACCGCCCCATATTCCTTCCCACAATGCATTGCGATTCTGAATCGCGATAAACCTTATTCGACAACATATATGTCAGGCATGATATTTGGTCCTCGGGAAAAAAGTAGGGAAATCTGATTGAGTACGAGGGCTAACCTACATCAACTATTACAAACTTTGCTGGGCATTTAATAACAAGATGAAAGTTTGAAATTTCTCATCCCTGATAGCTTTACTCACCTCCACACCAGTCTTCTGCATAACAGGACGGATGCCATTGGGAACCAGGAAAAGATCTCCTCTAGATGGTGGCATGAACGGCAAATCAGACGTCTCCGACTAGAACAAAAACATTCAAAAATCAATTACGAATGGAATTCAATTCAATTCAATTAAATTCAATTCAATTATTCTTTAATAGATCCCAAAAAAGAGTAAATCTAATGCCCGCATACAGTAATAACATAACAGTTTAAAGCCTAATCTTTGCCTTTTCAAATCTTTGCCTTTTCAACTCTCCGGACCAGAACATCTAGATGGGATTTTCAGTACCTACCTAATTACTTCAGTTTCCCCCCCCCCCCCCAGCTGGAGGTATCCTCCCCCTAGAACGTAAATCTAATAATTTGTCAGAGCATACTTTAAGAAAAACCAGGAAACTAGAACACCTTCAGATAAAAACTCAAAAATACAAAAACTCGCCTGTCCCCTCAATGCTCCAGATGCTTAACTCAATCAGTTCATGATAACAGCTCCATTTCATTTCCTTTGTGCTCATGTTGTGTCCAAATCTCCCTTGCCTACAGAGTGGTGCTGTTTTATTTTAAACTCCCTTGTTTTGTTTTTATTTTGTGTCCACAAATCCCCCCTCCTGTCTATAGCTGTTTTCCCAATTCCTGTTTGTCTGTTTAACTTTAGTAATATTTTTAATATTTTGTTTTATCATGTAAACTTGTACATATATTTTTGATGTAATTTTATTGTTAACCAAATGCCATTAGTCTATGACTTTTCATTTGGTCTTGTATTTTTATTTGAAAATACACCAATATTGAATTGATTTAAATCTAAACCCGACATACTTCCAACCTTTTTTTCTACTGACATACTTCCAACCTTTTTTTCTACCTAATTATAAGCACCTTGATCATATTTCTTTTGTCAAATCAGGGTTTCATTGCGGCAAAATTCAAAGAAAAACGATTACTCGAAAATCTCCAAAACAGGGCCAATTTCATAGCAAACAATGTAGCTAAGCAAAGCAGAATTTTGCTTACCAGAATAAGGTTACCGGCCAGACACCATGTCACATACACAATTTGTGACTGGTATCCCGCTTTTTTGCTCAGCAGAAAATGTTTAAGCAATATTTTCTGCTAAATTAGGGCAAGCTTAGAAGAAAAAAATTAATAACACGTGAATGAGCATGGAAACTTTTTAGGAATACCAACATAAAGTGATTACAAATGTAGCAATGCCAGGTCACTTAAACAACCAACCAATAGAATGAAAAGAGTTTACTTGAGCATAATGCAAAGATGATTCTAAATTACCATGAGGAAGAGTTCGAAAGAGGCCAGTAGTTCACCAGCAGTGCCTTCTCCTTTACATAGAGTATACCAAGCCAGTCTAGATACACGTTGATCAGCGCTGTCCAGTTTCACCATCGGTTTCATCACCACACGACCCATGAACTCATCACTGCCCTGTAGTAGTCAAAACATCAACAAGATCAGTTGGATTGGACGGTGAAAACACAATCAATCAAGATTTGCGAAGACACCGTTTAAAGCCATTGGACATTTTCGGAACAGGAAAAAAAAAAAGTTCACAGATTTACAAATAACTTACAGGGTTTACAGAAGGTACATGTGTGTAATGGTGAAAGACTTCTCTTGAAATATTATTCCATGAAAGGCTTTACTTTTTGAGAAAACATTAAAACAATATCAATTCTCGATAGCGAGAATTACAGATTTTAAACACCTGTCATGACACGGTGAAACGTGCCGAAACAAGGGAGGGTTTTCCCGTTATTTTCTCCCGACTCCGATGACCGACTGAACCCTGAATTTTCACAGGTTTGTTATTTTATATATAAGTTGTGATACACGAAGTGTGGGCCTTGGACAATACTGTTTACCAAAAGAGTCCAATGGCTTTAAGGCGAGATAACACAAAATAAATGTTTAGCATCCCTGTCCGATTCCTTTTTACGGGTTGCACAAATTTATTTTTTATTTTAACCAACTCAAAATTAGATTGAAAAACCATGAAATGTCAACCTTATCTATCAGAAAATGTAACACTTGCCAGTCAGAACTGAGCTTGTGTTGATTATATGGTTAAAAAACTGTTCATTCAGTTACACATTTAAATTTATTCTTGTGAAAGTAAGCTAAATAGAGGCCTACTGAACAAAACAAAATCACGGTAATCATGTTCAATGTCTTGTCTAACAGGAGAAAAACCAATGGTTGTTTGAAATGTTCAAAGAATGGCGGCCATCTTGAAAATAAAAAAAATAAAAGGCCCCTCCTATTTCCTTTTCTTCAGTTCCTTGGCTACATTATCTGAAATGTACAATGATAAAGGTAAGTAAGTATATTCTCGTTGCTCCAGTACTGCTCATCCAAAAAGAAGAATTGTCTGAAATAAGATATAGAAATGTTTGCGTTAACACCATGTAATGACTATCTCTAATGAGTTGGGGTGGTTCTGAAAAAAACCGTTGGTTTCAACTTGACGTTTCGATCAGTATGCAACCATCCCCAACTCATTAGAGATAGTCATTACATGGTGTAACCGCAAACCTTTCTATATCGTATTTCCACCATGCAAAATTTCAAATCTTACTTGTCTGAAATAAGAACAGAATGACTTACGAATGTATCTTCATCGAAGACTTCTACAACGATATCTGGTGGATTGGCAGCCAGGATTTTGGGATCTCCAGGTATATCGATCTCATCGAAGATCAACGTCTGATCCCAATGAGGGCATAGAGTCTTCTTGATCATTTGCGTCTTCTGACTTCGGTTGAGGAAGCTCACAAAGGCAAAGGGATCTACAGAGAGAGAGAAAGAGATTCCATGTGTGATAAGATTATCCATGATTCATAAATACCTCAGACAGTTTCGCTATTCCTATTGGTGGAGAGCGCATCATGTGGGTGTGTATAAACCTTTGTTTATGACCAGTAAAAAGTGTTGAAACATGGGCGTGACACGCGAGCTTGCACCTGTGCTTATAAGACAGTTTCTTCATTCCTATTGAAATTTCTTGCTAAGCAATTTTTTGTGCTTAGCAGCTCTATGAAATTGGGCCCAGATATTAACCCTTTAGAGACCTTAGTGACTGCAAGCTGCTTGTACCACAATGCCAGAGCAGTCGCAATATTTGACCACCTTTTGCTCAACCAATTATAGGGTCAAAGAAAAGGTTTGGGACTGAATTGATATTTTACAATGTTTCCCATGCAAATTTAAAATCTACAACAACAACAACAAAAACATGTATTTCTATTTCATCATTAATTTTCCGGACATTTTACCTGAAAATAACGCTGCAAAAAAAATCAACAAGATTGGGCAATGTCTGGGCATACAGAAATGAATGGTCTCTGAAGGGTTAATAACAGGATTCAAACCAGTCTCTAGTCACTGATCCCAACATTCCAGTATGGGCAGAGATGAAAGACCAAGTAGAATCTCTGTGACTTCAGTGAATCTTGGTGGTCTAGTTGGTAAGACACTGCTCTAGAATTGCAAAGGTCGTGGGTTCGAATCCTACCCAAGTAGTATGCCTGTGATATTTATTCCACAGAGCTTGGGGAAAGTAGTGAGTATACAGTGCTAACACACATTGATGTACGCGTAAAACCAAAACTATTAGACCTTATGCATTGACGTCATCCAGCGGCCATCTTAGTGTAAAAACGGTGACATAACAATCAAAACGCACAGATTTGTATGTGCGGCGCACAGGATTGGCCAATGAACAACCTCCTTTGACCTCTAGGTGAGGGCGCCCTACTGAAATGACATCATGTGCATTTAGGTCTATTAAAATAATGTTATTCGGTACTGGAATAAACACACATACCAGAGAAGCTGTCAGAGTCTGCTGCAGTCAGGTCCCTGGCTTGGTAGATGTACGCACGCAGTTGATACTTGTTGGTTTCTATCACAATAATAAACACAACAGAATATTAGAACCCTATTAATAAAAATGGGCCCTGGGCCCAATTTCATAGAGCTGTTTACCGTTAAAGGGAAGGTACACGTTTGGTAATTGTCAAAGACCAGTCTTCTCACTTGGTGTATCCCATCATAAGTATAAAATAACAAGCCTGTGAAAATTTGGGCTCAATCGGTCACCGAAGTTGCGAGAAAATGATGAAAGAAAAAACACCCTTGTTGGATGAATTTGTGTGCTTTCAGATAGGAATAAAAGACTTCTCGCTAGAAGTCTTTTAGTATTTTAGTGAGAAATTACCTCTTTCTCAAAAACTACGTTACTTCAGAGGGAGTTGTTTCCCACAATGTTTTATACTATCAACAGCTCTCCAATGCTCATTACCAAGTTAGTTTTTAAGTTAAAATATTTGTTTTGAGTAACTAACAAACGTATACCTTCCCTTTAAGCAAATTTTTGTGCTTACTGTAGCAGAAAAATATGTGCAGGCATAAATGTATTTCATCATGATATCTCAAGTTGCAAAAAATAGTTAATGGCCTGACGTTTCGACCCTAGCAGAGTCTTTCTCGAAGGCTAAATGAGAACACAACAAACATGAACAGGTAACTAAGTGAAGGGTTAGAAAGCATACAGAAAAAGGCAAGGGGTAAACAATGAATAGGGAGACAAAAGGGGGGGAAGGGTTGTAGGGAAGGGACTGCCTTCGTGAAGACTCTGCTAGGGTCGAACGTCAGGCCATTAACTGTTTTTTGCATTATACCATCGGTCCATTCGCTTGGTAAGTTGTTTGCAACAGCTAATTTTATCTTCTCTTTGATATCTCAAGCTTGCAGAAAAATTCTCAAAGCGCATCGTGAGAATGTTCAACAGGGATATGCATTGTTACGTCACTCGTGTGCTTATCGTGGGTTAGCGAGCATTTATCCTTGCTTATGGTAAACAGCTTTATGAAACAGAAACTCTGCTAAGGGATGCTCTGTAAGCACAAAACGGCTGCTTACATGTTTTATGAAATTGGCTCCAGTTGGCTTGTACGCCGATGTATAAAAGCCATTGGACACTTTCGGAACAGAAACAAAATTAAAAGTTCACAGATTTACAAATAACTTACAGGGTTTACAGAAGGTAATGGTGAAAGACTTCTCTTGAAATATTATTCCATGAAATGCTTTACTTTTTGAGAAAAACATTAAAACAATATCAATTCTCGATATCGAGAATTACGGATTTATTTTAAACACATGTCATGACACGGCGAAACGTGCAGAAACAAGGGCAGGTTTTTCCGTTATTTTCTCCCAACTCAGATGACCGATTGAGCCTAAATTTTCACAGGTTTGTTATTTTATATATAAGTTGTGATACATGAAGTGTGAGCCTTGGACAATACTGTTTACCGAAAGTGTCTAATGGCTTTAATAATGAAGTCAACCAGCTATGACGTAGATTGGGTAAGGAAGAAAAATTAAAATTAACAATTTGTAACCCGCTCTAACGAAATAAGGATTTTCTAGTGAATTTCACTTTTGCATTTTTCATAATAATCCAAACAAGCAAATCTTAATATTTTAAATGAAATAAAAATCAAGACCATACGACCTTCCTGTCTGAAATAGTGTGGAATTTTTGACGACCTTGACGCTTAATTTTACGACCCGTTTTGGAAAACACAAACTCCATGAAAATTAATTTGAAAAAACGCGACGTCTCACACACTCATTGAAATAGTATTAGTATTTGTTTACGATAATGAAAACATCAATTTTTAACCCCCCGTAGTCAGGCAAACAAAATAACCAAAATGAACAAACAACTCAACGAGAAGTTAGATTATAATGTGTAGACAATTTCAACAATAAGTTTGACAATGTTTACCTGAAATTTTAGAGTCATTTGCGTTGATATTTCCAACTTGAAATGCGAGTTTTGTTCCGTCAAGTCAAAACATAGTAAAGACAGCTGTCACTCAGCGCATAGCATCAACCCCCACGGGTATACTCGGCTTGAAGACCAGGGAACATTCGCAATTTCCACGTGCATGTTTCTCATGATTTTAGCGAAATTTCTTACCCAGCATGAAGTTTAACTGAAAGATTATTCCTTTAACATTCAGAATTATTTGGGTTTGGAACAATTCAACCTTGAAAAACCACGAAACAATGATGGAAATTAGACACTGTTTTCCCAACGTTCGATAAACATTCCACTGTTCCATACGTCGTAAGTGTAGCAAAGTTTGTGCATGGTACCCGTGCAGTGTTCGTGTGTACATTGTCGTATTACCAGCGCTGCAACTAGCTATGGCAACAAGACCGGGTCGGTTGATCGGACTCTCACGCTGCATGGATAAACAACGCCTTGGTCTGTGAGCCATACTAAATCTCGCGACGCGGATTTATGAATGAGAGATGTCATCGCTGATAAAACAGGGTTTGCCTTTGGTGACCTTTGAACCCCTTTCAGTGTTGACACATGTTTTTGGTGGCTATATTTAGACACCTCTAATCTTTGGCTTTCCAATGGTACTCTTGGTGGCGCTATGCAAGTTGTGTGAAAAGTTTTGCGACGCTCGCCAAATTTGGTGTTTTCAATGAATGTTCGCTGTCTGTCCCGTGGGATTTGGAACATTTTTGGATAATTACGTCAAGAACATGGCTCAGAAATCGTCTGTTCTTACATCTTTAGTAATCTTTCGACGAAAAGGTAAGACCATAGTAAGTTTAATCAAGATTTAGGCAACCTAAAAGTGTAGAAATAAAAAATTTTAAAAATTCAATAATTTTCAATAATTGTTTGTTATGATTATGTTCGGTGTCAAATTACATGAAATGAGACTTTACTAGACATTCCTCAATCCGTTAGAGCGGGTCACATTTGTGTAACTTACGGTTAAAGTTGACGAACATTCTAGGAGCAGACAGGTTGGCCTTACTCTCTTCACTATCGCTGTCATCATCCTGCATTCAAACAATCAAATGTATTCAAATTAACTACAACTTTGAACACCTACATTTTACAAAATAATTTTATAAATTGTGTTCGATTCACTATTGACCCTCTTGAATCTATGTTTTGCTCGCAAAATATTGCTTAAAAAAATTCTGCTCAGCAAATGTTTGCAGGATACCAGTCAGAGATTGTACATGACAAATGGCACTTTGGATGGTCACCATGTTTTTGTAAGCATAGTTTTGTTGTGCTTAGCTACTTTTTGTACTGAAGCAGCTCTATGTGATTGGGCCCATGCTCAAGAAAATTCTGAGTCGTGGGCTTAAATAACATACCTGTCCCACAGCCTTTGCTCTGGTGTCTCCTCGTACAAAAAAGTGCTTAGCACAACAAATCATGCTGAGCTGAAATTGGAAACCAGCCAAAACTTTATAAATTTTCATTGTGGCAACTGGTGCCCAACTCATTTTTTTTTTGCCTAACATACCTGTCCCATGTCGAATACAGCCTTTGCTCCTGGTGTCTCTGCCACCATTTTACGATGCCATCGCTTGCGACGTACCAAGTCCATTTTGCGCTCCGTGGCGTGGAACTTCATGTTGAAGAGTGGAGCAAACTCCCATGCTCCCACATCCTTCTTCTTTTTCTGTGTTGGCGAAAAATGTCATTGTGATACGTGTTATTTAAAGGCAATGGATACTATTGGTAAATACTCAAAACAATTTTCCGCATAAAACCTCACTTGGTAACGAGTAATGGGGAGAGGTTGATAGTCTAAAACAGTGTGAGAAATGACTCCCTCTGAAGTGATGCAGTTTTTCAGAAAGAAGTTATTTTTGAAGAATTTGATTTCGAGACCTCAGATTTAGAATTTGAGGTCTCGAAATCGAGCATCTGAAAGCACACAACTTCGTGTGATAAGGGTATTTTTTCTTTCATAGTTATCTTGCAACTTCGACGACCAATTGAGCTCAAATTATCAGTTTTTTTTTTTTGAGATACAACAAGTGAGCAGACTGGTCTTTGACAGTTACCAATAGTGTCCAGTGTCTTTAAAAATAATTGAATGAAATGAATCAACTCTTCCATAAACCAGTGACTGAATCATTTTTCAATGTCAACGATGTGACTTACTTGGAGTGATTTGGGATCCACTACAAGGACTCTTGATCGGACCCAGCGCCGACGTCGACACAGATGGTATGTCTTCTCTACAGCTCCCCAGCTTGCCATGGTGGCCTCAACGCAGTACTCAAAACCTGCACAAAACAATACAATTCAGAAATGTTTTGTATAATGCCATTTCAGCGGGATGTGATTATTTACATGTCAACATGTCATCTTCATTTTTTAATTTTTTTTTTTTAAATTTTATGCAAGTCGCCAGACACACAAGGCCTGAAGGCCACTTCAAGGTTTGGGCTACAATTATTTTTGTCCAGAGGCCGTTGCCACCTACTAACTCCTAGGGTTGAAACAGGGTTACCCCTTTTACAGTCCATACAGATGTAAGCTTGGGTATCATCAGTCCGAAGCCTGGCCGGTAGAGCAGAAAGCACTACCTCCCTTAATTTTGGTCTCACATGGGGCTCAAATTTTGGTGGAAACTCCACAAGGCCGCAGGACTTGTAGCTCAGAATCTTTACTGGATCGGGGGTCAGTTTTATCGTCTAAACTGTTTTACATGAACACACACAGGGGTCTGATTGCATGTCTCTTTTTTCATTGTCTTCTTTTAAGGACTGTTAGTCTAAGAGTGCTTGCTTGTAAAATTTTGTCTCAGACTGCCCGAGTTTTAATCATTGTACTTTTCTTCTTTGTAAATTGCATGTAATTCAGCCTTTGGCTGCAATGTGTTTTTTTTACAATAAACCAATTAATAATAGTAAAAAATAATAAAAAAATTCCCCAGTGTTACTGCTTCCCCACTACTCCAGAGCAGCGGTAGCTATTCTCTGGGGCATGCCCATTTGCCGGTGTACATCTAGGCTCAATTTCATAGAGCAGCTTTTATAAGCAGAAATCTTTGCTTAACATTTTTTCTGCTAAGCCCAACTAAGCAGGATGCCAGTTACATTGTGTTTATGTGAAATTGTATTTTAGCTGGTAACCTAAATTCTGATAAGTATAATTTTGTTGTGCTTAGCAACTTTTCATGCTTAAGCAGCTCTATGAATTTCGACCCAGGGGTGAAGCAATCCAAGTGTCTAGCTACCGGGCAATCTCTGTAGTCTAGTTGGTAAGACACTGCTCTAGAATTGCAAGGGTCGTGGGTTCGAATCCCACCCGAGTAATATGCCTGAGATTTTTTTTTCACAGAACTCGGGAAAGTACTGAATATACAGTGCTAACACACATCAGTGAATGGGTAAAAAAACAAAATTAATATTCTTTATCCCCGATGCAAATTTAACATCTATTACAATTCAAGTGTGAAAGGACCGGATGCCCCAGGGGACTAGACTAGTGTGAAAGGGGGCTGAACACAATCTTACCTTCCTCGTCCACTGCTCTGTTGATGTCCAGTGCCCAAGCATCCTCCCAATCCCAGCCCTCTGGCGCTTTCATCTCCTCACGGGCTCCGCAAGCGTCTCCTTTCTGTTAAGAGTATCACAAGAATCATAGTTTAGGTCTGGTCATTGCCGACATATAATAATAAAAATAATAATAATTTGGGGGGCTAATCATCCTTACTTGCAGAGCTGAATTGCGAAGGACGCGGCTACGGTTACCAGCCTTTGGCTGGCAGCCAAATCAACCCATTATGACCACAGAGCACAGCCAAAATCGAAAGTGTTTGATTTCCCGAGGGAGGAAAACCGGATGGTCTAAAAAAACCCTCCTGGCACAGCAGAGAAACAACGCACAACTCAACTCACATATGGCCCTGGCCGGGAATCGAACAGGGGTCACCTTGGTGAGAAGCGAGTGCTTTACGCACAAGCCAACCATGCCACCCGATGACATATAGGGATTGGGCTGTGATGACAATAAACTCTCACCCGTCGACAGGAATTCTGATATCAGTGATCAATATCAATGGTCAATGTACCAGGAGTAGCAGTGGAATTGCCTCAGAGTTTATTTATAAAATATTTGGATATCAGCGGTCAATGTAATATGATTAACAGTGGAATTGCCAATGCTACCTATCTACATCTACAAGAATCCTTATTTCAGTGGCCACTGTAATGTGAGTAACAACCCTGACTACAACAACTCGGATATCTGTGATCAGTGTCATGTGAGTAACAATAAGATCAGCCCCTCTTTCAACTAGCTACAAGAATCCTGATATCAGTGGCAATGCAAAATGAGTGACAGAAGATTCCGCAACAAGAATAATGATGTGAGTGATAAATGCAACAGAGGAATTGTCCCTATCATCTTTCTATAAGAACCCAGATGGCAGTGATTAATGTAACATGAGTAACAGTATACGTGTATTTGTCCGTATTATCTATCTCCAACAATTTTGATATCAGTGGTCAATGTAACATGAGTAACAGTGGAACCAGTCCCATCTGAATCTACATGTACAAGAACTTGGGCATTAGTGGCCAATGTAACATGAGCAACAGTGAAAGTGCTCTGATTATCTATCTACAAGAAGTCTGATATCAGTGGTCAATGTAACATGAGTAACAGTGGAACCAGTCCCATCTGAATCTACATGTACAAGAACTTGGGCATTAGTGGCCAATGTAACATGAGCAACAGTGAAAGTGCTCTGATTATCTATCTACAAGAAGTCTGATATCAGTGGTCAATGTAACATGAGTAACAGTGGAACCAGTCCCATCGGTATCTACAAGAACTCGGGCATTAGTGGCCAATGTAACATGAGTAGCGGTGGAAGTGCTCTGATTATCTATCTACAAGAAGTCTGATATCAGTGATCCATGTAACATGAGTAACAGTGAAATCAGCCCCATCATCTCTGCATGAGAATTCTGACGACAGGGCGAGGCCAATGTAACATGAGTAACAGCAAATGTTGCCCTATCTACAAGTAGAAGTATTTAGGTTGACTTTACCACATTGGTGAATGGAACGGAGGATTGTCCCCAGTAGCCACCGGGAATGTTTCTGGATTCATGTTCGTACACATCCTCCAAGAACTTGGACATCCCAGCGTCGGCGTCATACAACAGACTGATAAAGAAAAGATTTAAAATTGAAACCTGATAATTATACAATTTGGTTCTTTCCCTTACTACACTCATGTGTATTAAGAACTGGGTACTGAGTTCTGTGAAAAAAAGACAGAAAAAAAACATAGGCAAAGTACTAGGGGTGGGATTCGGACCAACAACCTTTGCATTGTATATTTGGTTTGCGGTAACACCATGTGTGTATCTACTTGCCAGGTAGAGTTGTTCTTTAGTGAACTGTCTTGCTTTATTCTACTGCCGCGGAGTAGATAATCGGAGGTTCGGGAGAATTCTCAGTTCTGTAAAGAACTGTCCTGTTTTTTTTAACTATTACCAGGGCGGATGGTATAGAAAAAAGACTGGACTACTACTTTAGCTTATTGGATCATAATTAACTAACTGCCGCGTAGTCAGTTCTGAATTGGTCTCAACCTTTGCATTGCTAGAGCAGATGTCTTACCACTAGACCACAGAGGTTGCGTGAAAGTTTGAATCCTTAGCAGCAGGTACTGCAACGATTTCATAGATTTCATTATTATACAAGTAAAGCAAACACAAATACATGTAGTTTTGTTTTCTGTAGCATGCTGGGAAAAAAGAAGGGTTAGTAGGTAGGGAAACTTTTTAGGGAAACTGCGTAGAGTAAATAGCTAGATTACCAAAAAAATAATAATATTTAATTAACCAATTTTACCTGAGTTCTGGGCTCTCAAACCAGTCTCCCTCCCAGCGCCATCCTTCTGGTACTTTGAAGCTTTCCTTCTTCAACTTGATCTATATACATCAGAAAACAATACACATTATTCGTGGCTCAAATCTCCAAGTTATTACTAGACCAAAGATTGCTAAGCGAACGCACCCTATATGGTCTAAAAACCTTTAAGAGGGCTGAACACTATTAGAGAGCCGAGGATAAACTGTATCTGCACTTAATCTGATGGTCTTAATAATCTCATCCTACCTTGCCGGTTACATCAGAGAACTTGGGTCTCGGTAAGGCTCTGCTTGTCCAGTTGCCAAGGATACTCATCTGATTCTCATACTAGGATAGAACAAACAATATCACTGTTATTTTTTCAATTTGTAATAAAGCCCACAGTTCTCGCAGTCTACGTTCTTCTTCTACGTGACCCCTGCACCCCACACCTACACGTGGTATGGCCAAATAGCATTTACTGTCAGCGCACCTATATGGAATAATCCCCCTCTTCACATTCGTCAGGCATCATCTCTTGAATCCTTCAAAGCCATTTCAAAAACTGGTACAGCTTTGAAACTTTTGGTAGAGGCGCTTTGTAAATATTATTAGTAGTAGTAGTATCAGGGGCCAATCACAATAGTCAATGTTAATCAATTTCAACTCTCTTTCAAGATTGTGGGTGGGCGGGTCAAAAGAAATAACTCAAAATCAAAATTCAATTTTGTTTAATGATGAAATCATCAAGCATTTGTGTCAACTCTGCGTTTGTGCCCTTAAAAAATCCAGTGCCCTTATTGTAAAGAGAAAGGGTTGGCCCAGTTGTTTCTGGTTTGATCAGCAGCAAATTGCTACAGCACCTGGTAAAACATTATATGCTTTTATAATAATGATGGAAGGGATAGGTCTTAAGGCCAGTTTATAGTCGGTTTATAGTCGGTTTATAGTCGGTCGCGCGATGGTCACGCGATGGTCACGCGATGGTCACACGATGGAAGTCTTGAAGTCTTTTTAGGCCTCAGCGATGACTATAAACTGTGTCGCGCGACCATCGCGCGACAGACTATAAACCGGCCTTTATACGTCAGAACGTAGCTCCACATGCCTTGCAGAAAACAAATCCAAACGCTTTGATACACCCCTATTTAAGAACCAAGTATTATTATTATTATTTTTTATTGTTCTTTTTATTAATAATCTCACTGTTTCAGCGAAGACAGCGATGGAAGCGTCAGTCATTCCCAGCTGGAATTGTTCAGAGTCTCCCTCCAGTCCGAGCCAAAGCTTCATACGTAACATGGCAGGAATCTTCTTGGCTCCAATGTTCATGGAACTCTTACCAGCAAACTGAAAATATCAAAGAAGAGATGTTGGGGGTAAGTTTACGGAAACTGAAGTATCAAAGAAAGGGACAATGTGGGCAAGTTTTAGCATTCATCACAACTAGGAATCCCGAGTTTATGGACATTAAAACTTCACCAAATGTGAAAATTTTCAAGGAGAGATTGAAAACCCATTTGTACTCAAGAGCATTTCCTATAATAGATTTTTTTTTTTCAAAGCGATTTTGAACATATGTATGGATACCGGCAACATATAAAGTATTTTGATTGATTGATTGATTGATTGATTGATTGATTGATTTCTCAAAATAACTTCTTAACTTTCATTCTTTCCAAAATTCTAATTGGAATACTCATTCTCAAATGCTGCTATTTTTTGTATGGACGCCCATTGAGATAAGTCTTTAGTCACTGATTGTTTTGGGTTTTATGCTTGGATGAATTATTAAGGCAATGTATGTACTTGTGTTTTATTTGGGTACTGTGTGGTGTAATTTTTTTCTTTTTTATCCGACAAAATTAATCAATCAACAAGACTCAACTCTGTCAGATTAAAGCTTCGTTTGACCCTCATGGAAAGAAAAAAAAGGATTTGATTGAGTAAAAGGGGCGACTAAATATTGCATAGCCTTTCTTCAAGGGATGAAATTATCTCATGGACTTTCTGAGAACATCTTAAATCCGATGAAAGTTAATAGTATGCCTGCTTTTGTATAAATGTCTATGTATACTGCAGCAGTTTGATTTCTTTTCTCTTTTTTGGGGGGGGGGGTATCAGAGACAACACTATATTCAGTGTCTATGACAAACACAATGTGTGTAAGCCCAGGTGTTTTTTAAGCCTTCAGAATTTATCATTTCACGTAACTTTAAGGACTAAGTGCTGATGAGAAGTTGGGGGTGTTGAATAAGGTTGTGTCCAAATCGAGTAGCGACAGCTCCGGCTATGACCATTGGCTGAAACAACATCGTTGCTGATTAAATGCCTCTTCAATGACTCAATGTCATAGAGCTGCTTATACATGCAAGCACTGAATATTTGCGTCATAATTTTCCGCTAAGCAGAAAGAAGCTGGGAACCAGTCACAGATAGTACATGTCAAATTGTATTTTGGCTGGTAACCTTATTCTGGTAAGCACAGCACCATTATGCTTATTTAGATTAAAGTTACCTGCTCATTTCTGCTAAGTAGAAAATTGTTCAGCGTTATTTTCTGCTTAAGCAGCTCTAAGCAATTGGGCCCTGGCCAAAGCCACTGTCAAAGCCATCAATGTGGACACAGCCTGAGGCCGTTTCTAGAAATGGCGTTTGCAGCTATGGCTATTGGATATGGCTATGAAAGCTAAGGATGTACGCATGACGACATGAAAAGCTAGTCGTAGCCAAAGCCGATTCGAACACAGCCCAATATTTTGGTGGTTGAAGACTGAAAAGAATCAAGTCTGTAAGTGTGCATGAGTTGGAAGGAAAGAATCAAACTATTTTTGTGTTTACAGGAAAGATGCAAAAACCATAGAAATCTATTCACTTATTAAAATATATCTTATTTAAACATTCCTTGCATTAATACAGGCCTGGAAATTCATCTTTAAAAGGGCAAGGCCATTTTCATTTTGCGGAGGGCACTTCCATTGAAAATCCTAATGTCTCTAGGAAAATGTTGAAAGGGCACAAAGGCCAAGACAGGGGGCAATGGAGACATGGCCTTCATGTAATTCCAGACCCGTTAGTAATGAGTGATATAATTCATTAAATTAAAAACCCTTATTATAAGAACAGAATATATATTAGAAAAGTTACTTTATTTAGTTAAGTGGAAAATTAAGTCCTATGGTTCGATACTTCCATGTTGATTATTATTCTAATGCAGTTTAGGGTTCATAGAAATATTATATTTTAAAAAGATTGCGGGGAAATAATGAAGAATCATTGGATTAGATGAATAATTTTGAGTGTTATGAATACACATACATGTTCATGTAAAATTTATAATAATTGTCACATGTCCAGCAAAAGAACGCGAAGCAAATGTTACTGGCAGAAAGTTCCAAACCATTTCAGAAAGACCGAGTTGAAATGAGAGGACCTTGCCACTTGTTTGCACTTATACCACACGTCTTTTTGGTGGTACGCAGTTTGCAAAAAGTTGAATTTATATTTTTTTCAAAAAAAACTGATCCACTGATCTAAAGTGAGTTTCAAGGAAAACTGCATTGGAGATCTTATCACGTCAATGTAGTCCATTTTGGTTCAACATAGGAATGACAAATACATAACTCAAACATTTTAGAGTTTGGATACTGACTGACTGTAGTCATTTTATTGCTTACAACTTTCTGCTTGTAAGTGTAGGTTGCAAGACCTTCACGTTTTGATCTATCACAAAATTTCCCTGCAAGAGGGCGCTGTCATCCAAGAGCTGCTCCCACAAACACAACAACCACCCACTCGAGAAGATCTTGGGAACTTATTCGTCGCAAGGCAATTCATGTTGTGACAGCAGTTCGTGAATGATAGCGCCCTCTCGCTGGGAAAATCGTGCCAAATCAAAACGAGAAGGTCTGGCACCCAGACCATCTGCTGGTTCATATATTGCATAAAGCCTAACCCAGCGTAAAGGCTGAAAGTCCTTCCACCAGGCACTAAATGTTATTATAGCAAACACAATTAGAATACCTGTCATCCACAATATGTTAACGGAAAAAATGAATATTCATAATGAACATCATAATCCAAAATATGTTAATATCAAAATTAATATCCATGACTGCTCCACAAACGTCTTAGATGCAGGTTCCTGTCACACAAGAATGGTTAAAAGTAAATAAATAAATCACGAGCCACCGAGGTTAATAAGCATGACAACAAAATCTCAATTAAAGGCATGCCAAAGGGTCCCACAAATCAGGTCATTAATTCTACTCACCCGAACCCATCAAAATCCAACTGCATGTTTTGTTTGGTGCTGTTGGACTGAGGACTGCACTAGTATAGTAAACTGATCATGCTTCACATGGGATCATTCGAACACCATATAGTAAGAGTCCGACAGTTTGGGTGTTGAGCAACTTAATGGTGTTGGACTAAGGACTGTACTAGTAAACTGATTATGCTTTACATGGGATCAGGCATACCACCATAATCAGAGTCCAACAGTTTGAGTGTTGAGTTACTGAATGGTGTTGGACTGAGGACTGTACTAGTAAACTGATTATGCTTTACATGGGATCGGGCATACCACCATAATCAGAGTCCAACAGTTTGGGTTTTGAGTGACTGAATGGTGTTGGACTGAGGACTGCACTAGTAAACTGATTATGCTTTACATGGGATAAAGGATAACAAAAACAATCTGAGTCCAACAGTTTGGGTTTTCAGAGCTGCCAACATTTGCATCTTGCAATCAGGAAGACAATTAGGGAATTATTCAGGGGAAATTTTCAGATTTTCATGGAAAGATTGGTTAATTTTTCTATATTTTTTGTTTACCCAGACACCGATGTGTGTTAGCACTGTATTCTCAGTACTTTCCCCGAGTCCTGTAAATTGCAAGGGTCGTGGGTTCGAATCCCACCCGAGTATAATGCCTGTGATTTGTTTTGTCACAGGACTCGGGAAAGTACTGAGTATACAGTGCTAACACACATCAGTGTATGAGGAAAAACCAAAATTAATATTCTTTATCCCCGATGCAAATTAAACATCTCTTATAGAATCAGGGCGAGTTGGCAGCTCTCGGATTGTGTAAGAGTGGGGGAAGGATCCTAGTAAACTACTCAGGGGAACTTGGGGTTAAATTGCCACACCGTTAGTATGAATCGGCATAGATAAGTAATTCTCAAACAAATCAACCTGTATTATAACATGGAACCTTTTACTTATCATTCCTTCAACTTGAGAAAGTTAACTCAAGGAAATCAAGTTTGTTTGATGGTAAAACAGTTTGTGACAATATTCTACTCATTTCTCAAAAAAACTACAGCACCTCAGCACGTAATATTTTAAGGGAAGCTTTCTACTATCATTATCTTCAAACTGTTTAAGTTGAATGTAAATCTGTGGTCATTGTGTAAAAAGTACCCAGACCCTTTAAAGATGCCAACCATAGGAAAATCACTGTGTGTTTTATCTGAATTACATGTAATAGCTTTTAACACCGACTAGAGCACTAACTTGCCTTGTGTGGTAAGCAACATGGGTGCATTCATGTCCATGTACAAACTCTATACTACGGGTACAATATATAGACGATGTGACCTCTGACGTCACTCGAAAATCATAACATTATTCGCGCGCATACCGCCGGGCAAAACCTTTGTGTTTTGGCAGCCAGCTACAAAGTACACGCAATCTTACCATGACTACGCGTCTTTTTTGCCTGGCGAAACAGGACGTGTACAGTGTTTTGTCAACAGAGGGCGGTCTGAATGTAAATATAGGTCACATCGTCTATATGCAGAGCTGCCAACACTTGCATTTTGCAATCAGGGAGATTCGTCCAAGAATCAGATGTCGCATATCTATTCTAGGCCCTCAATTCACATCTATTCTAGGCCCAATTTTATGGACCAGTTTAAGTCTCTATTCTTCGCATTTTAAAACCTATGAATCTACTGACATAATTATTGTCATAAACCATACGAGCAAAGTGACTGGATAAATGTAATCAAATTTGGGGATGAAAAAAAACAACAACAACAATTTCACAAGAACAGGGTTTGAAACCACAACCCCAGATTAGTGTTCTGACACTCTACCAGTTGGCGGTCTCCCTATTTTGTTAATTTCTGTGTTTGGGGGCGACAGTCATACATGTAAGCCATTCAACTTGTGTAACTACTGCCATACTGCCAACTACAGCCAGGGATCAAACCCACATTCAAGATACAACCTGGGAAGCGGCAGGAGAGGGATCACCTGAAGGGGACTAGGGATGCACATTTTTGTTTTTTTAACGCACAATCAGTTAATGTACGAGCTTTCACTGATGAGGGTAAAATGCAAAGCCTTCACATTTCTATACGTTTTGAATCAAGCTCTAGCGCTCTAGTCAATATATCTAGCTCTTCGATAGAATTACAAATTGAAACCGAGTGCAGGCCTCGAAATAACCCACAGCACTTGCCGTGGTGCCCTGTGCTTTTGCTGTAGTAGTGCCCTGTGCAAGTTTCCTATACAAATTTATATTTTCCTCATAGAGGTGCCCCTTATACATGTACTACAGGGAAATTGCTGTGCCCGAAGTTCAAGAGCCAAGTTCAAGTCCTGAAAGTGTGCTTGAAGATAGTGTTTGAATGAAGAAAAGGTTCTTCGTGTTCCTTGACGCTTTCGTCACTCAGTTACTTCAGATGCTGAAGGGAGACCAACATGCAAGTGATGCACGCCGCAACTCCTCATGGCTGAGAGATGCTGTCAGCGCAAGGTTTTGTACACAAAGGTGGAGGGAATTGTCTTTAGAACTTTTCATGCAATAAATGTTTTTGTACCCACAGGTTTAGGGAATAAGGTTTTGTACACCTCTTAGGGAACTGTCTTTAGAACTTTTCATGCAATAAATGATAAATACCTGGTCTTTTGGGGTGTTTACAAAAATAAAATAAATATTAATTCAAACCTTTCTGAGAGGGAGTGAAACTTTTTTGAAGCAACACAACAGATACAGTTGTAAAAACATTTGCTAGTTTTGAATTTTGTTTAGCATTTCCAAACATTCAAACGCCCTAAGACTGAGTGAGGTTTAGCATTAATTTAACAAACCCATTAAAAAAGTCACTGGTATTATGGAAAACTGATTTCATGGCGCTGCTTACCGTGAAACTCAGCGCTAACTACCAAAAGAACTGAGCTTTAAGGTAGCCATACGCGCAGAATTCCGCGGTAAGCATGGCCATGAAATTGGGTCAAAGGCTCAATTTCATAAAGCCTGTAAGCAAACAAATGTGCTAAGCACGGCAAAAATCTTGCTTAGCAGAAACTGGGTACGAGCCAAAACTCCATAAAAAATGTCATTGTTGCAACTGGTGCCCACTCATTGTTGCTTAGCAGTATTGCCTGCTTAACAGCTTTATGAAATTGGGCCCTGGGCTCTTGCCAAACTCCAAAGAGGAAAACGTAGGATTACTAGCCTGTCGATGAGACCAGGAGCAGGAATTAAACTGACCAAAAAGTACCAGCACAGATCAGAAAAAAAAGTCATGGTGCAATAGATCTTTATCATAAGGGTGGCCATCTTGTTTGATTCCCTCGTTCAACACAGTATAAGACCGTGTCAAAAACATTGACATCGGCTATATCTACGGCTAGCTCGGCGCGCTGCCGGTGTTGAAGAATAGGCAGGCGCGCCCGATCTAGCCGTAGCTGAAGCCGAAGTCGCCGTTTTGGACATGGCCTAACCCAACACAGGCTTGAAAGGAAACTATAGTCTGGTTCCTTTATGTGAAACGCGAATAAGAACTGTCATTGCCACTGTGTGTACGGGGAACCTTACAACAAGGATGGCCGGCCCGTGATAAGGGTCTATACAAAGGGGAATTACATGACATGTTATTGGCATACATAATGAAAAGGGCGGTTCATAAAATGTGCAGTGCATGGGTGCAATATGATTGTGGTCACTAGACTGGCGTTAGTCTTGGACCACGTTCTTCCTACCATTGCTGGCAGCTGCTCTGGCGCCCTCGGTGGTGCTTCTGGTGTTTCTGGTTCCTGTTATGTTAGTAGGTGGGGGGAAACTGGTTAATAAATGATACATTCATGCCCCCCTCTACACGACCCCTACATGTATCTCCCAACAGTGTTAGCGTTGGAAAATTGTTGTATCGCACCACCACTTTTTCAAATAAACTACGTCTGGTTCATCCCTCCTGCGAATTTTTGACATTGGCTGTTTTTGTAGCGAATGGTAAGCTCAGGAGTTGAACATAGTTAAACAGAATTATTCGCATACCCAGGAAGTGTGAACTGGGCTTTAGTATCTAATTTACTCAAATGGTATATTCCTTTTGAGTAAAAATTAGTGAAAAAATGCTGGCAGGATACAAAAATCTTTCCTGAACCTTATCTACAGTATACTACATGTACTAATCCACTGAACTACACGAACCCGTACATGTTTCCCTCATATGCCACAATGAACCCTTCCCATGAAATATATGCTAATTACATTCACGCATGCATACAGAACCCTGTTGGTTGGCAAACGCCATAGAGTTGTGCACTAAGCAGACGCGCAATCGCGTCTGCGTCACGCACCCATTAGCCGTGTACAAAACAGCGCGATGTTCCCTCATTTTGCCAACCAAAACGTAAATGCGCACGTACTAAGTGCAATTTACATATTTATATAAGGGTCTATTTACAGACACCCCTTTTCCAGGCAATCTCAAAGAAGGAAAAGTGTGCTCTACATGCTGGCCTTGCTTGTGAATCAAACGCAAACTCAATTTTAACAGCCAAAACAAATTTTGGGTAGAACAATTATTGACTTGAGTGGAATGTGAACCTGCGAACTCCGGATTGAAGTGCCGGGGCTCTACAGACTGAGCTATTCGGTGTGGCAGGAGATAATTCTGTTACCCTCAGAGATTCTGTCCCCCAACATGGCAAACGGTGTACAAACTTCTTCTGGTAGGTTTCCTGGGGACACCAGCCCTAATATTGGCGGTCTTACTAAAGACAGCAAAAAAAGTAACTGGGCTGTTGTAAAAGCACGTATAATTTTAAAATTGTTACTCATATTCTAAAAATGAAAATACCAGGAGACGGACAATTTTATTACAGGGATTTTGACACCTTGTTTGTTACAATCGGTCGAGTATTGTTATCGCTGTATGTGCTTACAGGTGAAAAGTGCCCATTTATTTTCCATTGTTGCAGTGACTCCTATTGACATGATTAATCTCTCCTCTGATTCAGCGTGAAGCTAATAGCGGGAATTTTAAAAAGCTGGTCTTGTCAATAGGAATTACTGCAACAATGGAAATTGGCACTTTTCACCTGTAGGCACATACCGTGATAACAATACTCAACTGATTGAACAACCAAGGTGTCAAAATCACCATAATTAAATTTTCCGTCTCCTGGTGTTTTCATTTTTAGAATACGAGTAACAATTTCAAAATTATAGGTGCTTTTACAACAGCCGCGATTTCTTTGTTGCTGTCTTTATTTTGTCAATGTCTTTGTTCAGCAGTGCAGCAGAGGGATCATCTTATGAAGGGTACGCAAATTTAATTTTGTATCTTGGTCATTAATAACACACAACAAGGGAAACTGATTGGGTAACTGTTTTCTTGGTTCAAGTTCACAATTGGTTCGAGTTTACCCAGTCGGTTTCCCTTGTGGTTTATTACTTGATGAAAAACAAAAAACCACTGTAGATCATTGATTTGTGAATATCTACATGTATCTGTGGACAAACCCATGCGTGTCAGTCGCAGTAACTCCTAAAATAACAATGGGAGACTTTTCTTGGCCTCTAGGTGGCAGCAAGACTACCGGGTCAATCATTTGCTCTAAAAAAAAAATATAAGCATGTCCAGACGTTGATTTCACCAAACTCTTCCTGACTTAGGATTAATCTTAGGACTTAAATCAAGTTCATTTCCGTATTCATAGACGCACTGAACCCATCCTAAGTTAGGACGAGTTACTCCTATCTAATCCTAGTGCTTTGTGAAATCGGCTGCAGTACTATGGACATTTATATAAGTCACCAATAGATCCTTGTCATTTGATTAGTGGAACACAGGTCATGTGTCATCTTTTATTTTATCTTTACTGCCACAATGTTGGACCGTCGTATATGGATATAAATATAGGAAGGTGTGGACTGTTTTCCAATAGATAATTTTCAGTGTCAATTGTCATTCCCAAAACAATTGTTTCTGCTCGATCCTTCGAAAGAGACAAAGTTTCGTCACAGCAAATAAGATTTGGTCTGCATGGTGTCCTTCAAGTATATACAGACTGGTTTCGTTTTTTCATAGAGTTTTCTCAGAGCGTAGGGTGGACTAGTTTCCAAGTCTACTTTGTGTCTATTGTGAACAACTTTCAAATGAAGGATCTTTGTGAGTGATATAAAACCAAAAATTGAATGCATTTCGGTCATGCATTTCCACAGAACAAAATCACTCCATGAAATCTGGCTTTTCTATTTCACTCGGCTTCACCTATGGAACAGTCTGGATTCCACCTTGCGATTATATTATTCTGTGACAATGCGCAAATGAATTGCACTCAATATTTATATATTATTTGGTAAAACCTGCTGCTGCCCAAAGTTTCAAAGTCTCCCATTGCAATGTACTTTAACATGCGATGGTGGATAATACTAAAGGCGTGTGCTTTAAAAAGACACGTAGTCCCTGCTGACTTCCACAACTGATAAACTGTGTACACAATCAAAAAGTGTCAGCTTCCAAAAGGTGAAAAGTAACTTCTACAAATAGACAAAAGAGGGTGATATCCAAGAAGAAGAAGAAAAACACCCGTTTCAGACAGGCGTTCCTGAGTTGCGCCGAACCAAATTCTGAATTAAATACATGAACAATTTGACATCTGAAACAGAAGCGACTGGATGCGCTAGAAGTTGAAAGATCGACTATTGCAGTCCTTCAGAAAATGTCATAACAACTCTGAAGCGCCTTGGTTTCAGACGTCGATCTTATCATGAGCCGAGCCGAGCCAATCTTAAAGTTCACCTGTCTAAACCAAATTTTATTTGGGTTGACCTAGAGTCGCCTTTTATCTATTTGGTTTTGCGCGCTTCTGGCGCGCCAAACTGAAACGGGAGTTATACATAAAAACATACATTTTATAAGAAAATGTTTATTAATCTCCAAGAAGAAAAATAAATAACATTGCGTGCATATAGAAACATAAAAATTTATTAAGTTACTAAAAAAATGTTCCAATTGTGTACAACTCTTACCTTGAGGAAGATGCTGTTGAGTTTTCCGCAGAGTTTACCGCAGGCATCGGGGTGACTGGAGGAATACAACAAGTCATAGGCTGGTATACGATGGAAGGCAATACGCTTACTGCCACTGATCATCCATACTATCACATCAGGCATGCTGTTTTGAGGCTGAAATAAATCACAAAGCGTGTGGACAATTAGTTTAATTATTAATTTCACCTCATCTCTGCATCATCCATACACTGCAAAATGTAGCCCTCTGTCAGACTCTTCCGTGTAGCTATTTTCTGAGATGCTCAGGTCTTCCCTGCAATCTTCACAGTGCCATCCCTCCATCTTTTCTGTGGTCTGGATCTTTCCCCTATACTATGGGCGGCCATTCTGTGGTTTTTATCCATCTTTTCTGTGGTCTGGATCTTTCCCCTATACTATGGGCGGCCATTCTGTGGTTTTTATTGTCCATCTATTGTTTCTGGTCCGGGTTTTCCTTGCAATCTTCACTATTATCTTTTCTTTGGTCTACCTCTGGATCTTTTCCCAACTCTTGCCATTCTTAATCTTATTAACTTTTAATGAAGGTGCAGGGAGATCAGTGAAAAATCCTGATATCAGGACAAATTCTGACAAATGACATGCCTGATAAAAATTGGGACCTTGGCCCAAATTTCATAGAGCCTGTAAGCACAAAAGCTTACTGTACACAGAAAACATCTTGCTAAAATTCAAAAGCTGATTCCCAGCCAAAATTCCATCAAGGTTACTTTGTTGCAACAGGTGCCCCATTAAATTGTTGCTTAGCAAACTTACTAAGCAGTATTTTCTGCTTAAAAGCTTTATGAAATTGGGTCCAGGGGTCGATTTCACAAAGAGTTACATGTTCGAGGACTAGTCCTAGGAGATATTAAAAACTTAAGGCTAGTCCTAAGTTAGGACGAGGAGTAACTCGTTCTAACTCGGGATAAGACTAGTCTTTACTCTGTGTGAAATCCACCCCTGGTCACGTAAAATATAATTACCTCAACAGCTAAATCTTGTAGGATGTGCAAATAGCCTTGAATTTCTTCCAGGGCCTCGTTAACATCGGTAGCATTCTCTCTCAGTTTAGTTGCTTCCTCCACGATGGTGTTCATGCAAGCCACGCGGGTGTCGTACCGACGCTGGTCAAGGATGTTGGTCTTGTCTTTGGTCGCATCCATAGCTGGTAGTGGAGTCCTGGTACATACATAGGTTAAAATCATTTAAGATAACTTTTAAAAATCATACCATCCAGCAATAGAGTGTGCAAGTCTTGTGCAAATCCAAAACGAGAAAACAACTCAAACGAAGACTTTATTTTTCTATTGAAAAGCAATAGGCAGCAAATCAAGAGAGCAAAACAGGGGCGAACCCCTTCTTTTTTGATAAGTGCACTGGGTTCTTTTACGTGCATTGCACAACACACGGGACCTACTGCTTTATGTCTCACCCAAAGGACGCAGCAATAATGGTTAAGTGTCTTGCTTAAGGACACAAGCGTCATGACCGAGACACGAACCCACACTCTGCTGAACAGAAACACCAGGGCCCAATTTCATGGCTCTGCTTACCGTAAGCAGAGAATCTGCGCTTACGGAAGCAGGGAATTCCACGCTTACGGCAAGCATATTTCATGAGTTAGTGGGGAATTTTGGCATGTGTGCATGCATTAATAGCCATTTTACACTTGCACAGCTAACGCAAAAAAATTTCGCAAAATTCGGCGGTAAGCAGAGCCATGAAATTGGGCCCTGAGCGTGAGTCTGGTGCTCTTATCCGCTTGGCCACAACATATCCATAGGACTTCTTTTCACAGGGCTTTGAAAGCACTGACTATACAGTGCTCATCACACATCCTATAAGCAATTTTTTTTTTTTTTGTATTCCTGATGCAAATTTGTAAAGCTAGTATAAAACACTAACCTGCAGTCAGCGACCAACGCGTCTATCATACCAATGAGCTGGGCAGCGGTCTCAGCTGGTGGGGCTCCTGCCTTGATACTAGTCTTTACCTTGTTCAGGCTCGCCGTCTGTAAACAAACCACCACAATTTATGCTAGTTATTATAATATGTGATTAGTTTTTAAAGTCACATACTGTGTTAAAGACACTGGACACCATTGGTAATTGTCAAAGACCAGCCTTCTCACTTAGTGTATCCCAACGTATGCATCAAATAACAAACATAAGAAAATTTTGACTCAATTGGTTATCAAAGTTGCAAGAGAATAATGAAACAAAAAACAAAAATTGTATGCTTTCAGAAGCGTAATACATTGGTGTAAAAGGCTTCAGGCCTGAAATCTTTTAATATTTCAGTGAGAAAATACCTCTTTCTCAAACACTATGTTACTTCAGAGGAAGCTGTTTCTCACAACATTTTACACTATCAACAGCTCTCCATTGCTCGTTACCAAGTAAGTTTTTATGCTAACAATTTTTTTGAGTAATTACCAATAGTGTCCAGTGCTTTTAACGAGGATCCTTCCCCACTCAGAAAAAACCCATCACTAAATGGCACCTCATAATTGTTTGTAATTTAAATCAAACAAATTTAATTTATAAAAAACTTCTTCTGGACAGCCCCTGCTCATAACACTACATTGTCCAAGTGATAGAGGCGTCCGAATAAAACAACTTCAGCTAGATGAAAGAATACGCTTTTCAGATGTCCCGCCGGAGCCAAATCCAAAGTCGTCAACTCAAACATGCCAGTAATACTTAAAAATAAATGATGGACGCGTCAAAATAAAAAGACTTCAGCTACGGCTATGACCGATGACTGCAGTGATAACATGGAAAATACACTTTTCAGTGATCCGGCCGAAACCAAAGACAAAGCCATCAATTCAATCATGCCAATACCATGTGATAGGCTGTTTGTTAAAAAAAAAACCTGAACTTTGCATGAGCGCAAAGCATGAAAGCTTGTGGGTGCAAAAAGAAAAACCTCGCGATGAGTGATGAAGCCTTCTTACATACATTTATCTTTGGTTTTTAAAGCCATACGATGCAATCTGGGATGGGGTGTTCACTATAGACCTTATGCACATGACGTCATTTCAGTAGGGCGCCCTCACCTAGAGGTCAAAAGGAGGTTGTTCATTAGCCAATACTGTTGCGCCGCGCATACAAATCTATGCGTCTCGATTGTTTCGTAACCGTTTTTCCTCTAAGATGGCGGCTGGATGAGGTCAATGCATAATTTCATTTGTTGAATTTTTTGTATCACATCCCTGTACACACTTACCAGACGTTCCACTTTGCGTAGTACGATGTTGAGCGTGTCCAACCTGAAGCTGATATCTTCCCAATCAGAGTTGATAACCACCAACGGCTTGTTCTCAACCCACGGCAGGAAGTAGAACTGGCAACCGTCGTACACGGCATTGGTCGGCTGCGTGGTTGATGCCTGCGGGGCGCAGTTCTCGTCCAGCTTGTTGCCGTAGTTACCGATGCTGACCTCAAACTCCACGGGGTCGTCGCTCTCGCTGACCATGGTGGCGTCGATGAAGCTGGCGTAGAGGCGGTACTTGCGACGGCGTAGATACTTCTGGACGCGCAGGACGTCTTGGTGCGGTATTTCTTGTACTTGTTCCTCGGGATGTTCGCCTAGTTTGGTGTCGATGCTGACCAGGACACGCCCACGGTAAGCAACTCCTTCACCCTGAATGTGCATGAAAAAATAGAGCCATCACTAATATTAATATTTGTATATACATTTTTACAAATTGACACATATCCTCAGCACAATATAGCTGTTTTTCTGATTGGCAATGCCTGATAAATCACAAAAAAAGTACTGAAGATCAATGCCTCCATGCTCACTGGTCATTGCCTTGATGCCCTTTGCAGGCATTATACTTCAATAGAGACAACTGCCTTTACGTCCCTGCAGCCGATTTCACAAAACGCTAGGATTAATCCTATCTCGGATGAGTAACATGCCTAACTTAGGATGGGTTAAATGCGTCCTACATGAAACTGCTATGGTAAAGGAACTTAACTCGTCCTAAGTCCCAAGATTAATCCTAAGTTAGGAACAGTTTGGTGAAATCGACAGGTGGTCATTGCCTTGATGCCTCGTACATGTTTGTACACAGAGGTAATGAAGACAGTTGCCTCCATGCCCCCTGGTCTTTGCCTTGGTGCCCCATGACGGCCTGACACATCACAGAGGCAATATACATACTACATACGTACATGTTGCCAATTGCTTTCATGCCCCCTGGTCATGCCTTGGTGCCTCTTTCAAAGTCCCAGTTTCCCTTATACATGTGCCCATCACTGAAGAAATACTGTCTTGCCTTTGAAGAATGAAGTATCATTCCCACTGGGTGCTGTCCAAAATAGTGGATTTTTAAGGAGCACAATTAAATTTGTTGCAAATTGAAGCATTTCCATTGCTTTTTACTTACCTTTCCCATATTGAGATCCTCATACTGGTCTGGGAGCTCAGAGAACTCACGGGTCGACCCGTAGAAGTTGACAAAACACGGTCCAAATGTTGGCAGGAAACCTGTTAAACAACAAACCACACAAAACAATCAATGGTGCATAGTGTATAACCTATGATAAACAGAAACTCAGACACAGATGGATTAAACTTAGTCAATATAGCTTGTTTTGTTATTTTAATAGAAAAGGGTGAACTAAAAAAGTGTAGTAGCTAGCACTTTCAGACTAAGTACAAAAAACTGCACCAGTTTTTGTAGCAACATCTGCTTTCATCTGATGAAGTAGTTGTAGCTCTGAAAGCTCATGCAGACTTTTGGGGATATTTAGTTTGTCTTAAAGGCAGTAGACACTATTGGTAATTACTCAAAATAATTATTAGCATAAAACCTTTCTTGGTGACGAGTAACGGGGAGAGGTTGATGGTATAAAACATTGTGAGAAACGGCTCCCTCTGAAGTGCCATAGTTTTTGAGAAAGAAGTAATTTTCCACGAATTTGATTTTGAGACCTCAGATTTAGAACTGGAGGTCTCGAAATCAACCATCTAATCGCACACAACTTTGTGTGACAAGGGTGTTTTTCTTCATTATTATCTCGATGACCGATTGAGCTCAAATTTTCACAGGTTGGTTATTTTATGCATACGTTGAGATACACCAACTGTGAAGGCTAGTCTTTGACAATTACCAATAGTGTACACTGCCTTTAAAGTGCTTACCACTGACCCTCATTTCATGTACTTGATTTATCTATCAGACAATTACGGCTACCTTTAGGTGAACATACTTAACAAAATTATGTGGAATTGAGTTAAATATCAATTTTCCTAAAATCAAGTAGAAATTGGCTCTACACTTATCAATGTCTGTCATAGATGACTAGACAATTATGTAGATACGATTCACCTTTATTTTTACCGCAAAGAGAAGACAAAAATTAAAACAGTTAGCCGTTATTTTACATTGAGTATATTAAAAGTGTAACACGTACTGATAACTCATTTGAATTGTGTAATGATTTAAATCTGTCTTGGAATTTACTTTTAAAAAATATTTATTTATGAAAATGTACATCATATGAAGATATACAGCAGGCCTGAAAGTTCACCATTGAAGGGAGAGACAACTTCTAATACAGCCAAAAATCTTAAAGGGGTTGCGTAGACCACGCAATGAGAGCCAATGTTGAGCGGGTACCAAACTCTTCTTAACTTAGGATTAATCTTAGGACTTAAGACGAGTTCAGTTCAGTAATCATAGACGTTAGGGCGCATTGAACCCATCCTTAGTTAGGGCGAGTTACTCGTCTTTACTCGTGATAGGATAAATCCTAGCACTTCGTAAAATCAGCCGCAGGGGTCCAATGTGATATGGCCGGTGTTCCTAGCATTCCCACAAGTCTCTCATTCCATCCTGACACTGGGTTATTATGACAAAACCATAACGCAGACCAAAATATACAATATTTCCGATATAATCTACAGACATGAATAAAATAACTAAAAAAAAGTTAACTTTAATATGCCTGTGATTTTTTTCCATAGAACTCAGGAAAGTACCCAGTACTTACACACATGAGGGCAAAATCCAAATAGTATTCTTTATCCACAATGCTAATTTAACATCTACAATATTAAAAGTTTACTTTGTTTTCAGATAAAGCACAAACTCCTATAATACAAAAAATGGATACAGGAAAATATCTCACCTCTTTGGGCTATAAAGCAGTGATTTTAAGACAAAAAGAAGAAAGAGACAATTCAGGTTAAAATCCACATCGTTCTCAATGTCCCCTGGATATAATTGTCATATTATGTGATACAATCAAGCAAATAGAGTCGTTTTTAATTGTTTGTGTTAATTTGAATAGAGCATAATATATATGCTTTAATGCTGTTAACAAATCTGATACCTCCTTTCATGTCTTTCAAAAGTTGTGCAAGTAGAAACACCAAGATATACAAAAGAATGAAACTAAGAAAGGCGTTTAAAGTCATTAGTTGTTTAATTTGAACAAACATTGGCACATTTTCTTTCAATGCTAATTTTAACCCCTTTTGATATTATTAATCAGGAAGGGAGACGCCAATATAAAATATATTTTGGCTTTAAACTTTACACACACAAAATATGTGAAAATTCACCCCTGTTGGCCTATTTGGGCTTGTCTCTCCATATTAAAATTTCTGACAAACGACTCATTTAGCTTGATCACATCACATACATGAGTCAATGGCCTTTTGACCCGTGAACTTTATCTATCCACTAGAGGAAGTCCAAACTAGATTCTTGGGCTTTCATTAAATCGTTACATTCATCAGGAAACTGGTGCTAAAGAATCCCTGTGTAGGTGTTAAGGAAATGTCAAAGTTGAAGGCAAAGTGTACCTTTTTTGGAACTGTTCGATTGTTTTAATCCTGTATGAATGTAGATTTTTACGACAAAAACGTCTTTTAAAAAGGTGGTCGCAATTTTTATAGATTGCTGAAATCTTGAGCGATTGTGTCCACGCAGGAAGAATAATCTGTAATAAGAATACAAAATCTGAGAATCGTTTCTGATCTGACAGTTACACTTCTCAGATTAAACTTTTGGGGCATAAAAACTGATATCTTTTATAAATACATGTATTCATGTTTCTTGAAACACTTCATTGAAAGCTACTGCAGGCTTCAATTAAATCTGTAAATTCATCAGGGTACGATGTATTGCTAGCAACAAAAAAACAACCGTAGGCGTTTAGGAAATGTCAAAGTTGAGGCTAAAAACAGCAGAATGTCAAGTTGTTTTAAAGACCCCACCCATAAATACCACAGCTTGAATTTCAAGAAAATCTCCACTAGGCTAAAGGGCCTAAATTCACAGAGCTGCTTAAGCAAAACACATTGCTGAAACATATTCTTCTAAGCAACAATGAGCAGGATACCAGTCAAAGTTGGTACATGTGATATGGTATTTTGGTTGGTAACCTTATTCTACAGTGAGCAGAATGTTGTTGTACTTGTTTGTGCTTAAAAGCAGCTTTATGAAATAATTATGGTCGAATTTTGGAAGCACAGAAATTCTGCTCGACAATGATTTTTTTTTTAAGAAGACCATTTAGTTTCTTTCTTTCTTTATGTGGATATTTTTTTTTATAAATAGTCGAAGCGCCAGAAGCAATATAGATTACCGGGAAACGGTTCAATGGGGAAACCACATTACCAGCAAAATATACTGTAGGTATAAAAACAAAAATAAAACATCAGGATCCAGTAAGCAGTAACAATAGCCAGAACCATTCACAAACAGGGACTATAAAAGGTAGCCTTATAAAAAAAGACAATTACAAGACGGGAAGGGGGGGGCGGGGTGAACTGACTCAGTTCCAACAATCACAGTTGTTGATACCTTTTCGGCCAAGACAATGAAAAACATCTCATCTGTCCCGCTAATAATTCCTTCAGAACTCCCCTTAAGCTTATCCTAAGAAGGGTTTCCAATCCAATGGGCAGGGGGAAAAGACATAACCATGTACATGTGCTTGGACAGGGAAACCAATCGGGATTGGAGTAAGACGCAGTCAGTAGACAGGACCAATCACAAAAGGGAAACACATCAAAATACAATGGAGCCCGACAAAAAAATACAAATGCAAAAGAGGAGGGGCGGGGAGTGCCACTGAAAGAGTTAAGATTCTTTTAAGATGTTTAACACTTGCTCTAGACAATAATTTTTTACTTCTTAAACAGTTTGCCCATTATGCAAAGCACCAACACAGACAACAACAGCATAAAGCCTAGCACTGCTAGTAAAGCTCAAAGTTTAACGAGATAAGGCCGATAAATCCATACGTCCGTCATGCGTTGTGCGTAATGTGCCGTGAGCAATGCAATGAAAATACACACCGAGCAATGCACTACGTTACTTCATTAAAACTATGTAGGCCCTGTAGTTTTAATGAATAATGCAATACGCAATACAGATACATGGAATTATGTACATTGCTCATATTGCTCGACACTGTTTTTTATTTGTACGCATTGCGCACTACATACAACACATGACAGGCAATTGGATATCAAGCTTAAAAACCCCCGGACACCGTAACTAATCACTGAGAAGAAGTCTACCTGGTGTGGTGCGTTCTTCTTCTAATACATCCTCCACTGATGATAGTCATCATTTTATTTCAGCATGTAACAATACCACAATCACACATGAATAAACTTGGTCTTTCAAGTGTCAACCCAATACACATGGCTTCATTGGCTTCATTGGCTCCACAGTAAATATTGGTTGTGCCGCAGTAGTGCGTGCATTAACATGCTCACCATTATCTTAACATGGAAATTTGACTCCCAACTATGTTGGACTGTGGGGGGGGGGGGTGTTGAATATCAATACAAAAGTCACATATTACTTGATCTATTTCATTGAAACCCAAACTCAATGTGCTGTATTTGTTACCGCGTGAGGGCACTCTCATTAGGTTTTTTGTATCACTTACGGGTATACAAGATTCGTCCTGCATAGTTTTAATCAGCGTTCTGTCACTTTTGTTGTGCCGTAGTTTTAAGTAGCTTTAGAGGTCGATTATATCGACTCCTTTAAAAGTCTTTTTATCTACGATGGATCTAATGTCGGTGGTGGTAATGTGTTCCTGTCTTTAATAACTGTTTTCTGTATGAATGATTATGCCCCCGGAAGTGATACAAATATGTTTGAGAGCGCCCTCACGTGGTCAAAAATATGGCACATTGCGTCTTTGGTGAGACAACATCATCCAAATCAAACTACAACAGGCAACACCTTTGGACCTCAGATAACACTGGACTGTATGGGTGTACAGAGTCACAAGGTGCCTGTATCAGGGGAACAGGTTGGCTCTTTGGTTTCTCCCATTGCCTTTCACCTCTGTGAACCCCGGGATCGAATCACACCCCAGACCAGTGCCCAATTTCATAGAGCTGCTTAAGCAGACAATATTGCTTAATAATTGTTTGCTTAGCAGGATACCAGTCACAAATTGTACATTTGACGTGGAATTGTGGCTGGCAACCTTATTCTAGAAAGCAACATTTTGTTGTGCTGAGCTACTTTTTGTGCTTGAGCAGCTCTACGAAATTGGACCCAAAACCTTGACCGTGGATTGGGTTTTCAGTCCCCACCTGGGCCCAATTTCATGGCTCTGCTTACCGCTGAATTCTGCACTTACGATCGCAATTCCCCGCTTACGTGCAAGCGCCGAATTTCTGCGCTAGCCTTGTAAGCGTAGAATGCCTAGTAACGCGGAGTATGCACGCGCAAAAGCCCAATTTCGGCGCTAACCCGTGAAATACGCTTGGCGTAAGCACAGAATTCCCTGCTTACGTAAGCGCTGATTCTGTGCTTACGGTAAGCAGAGCCATGACATTGAGCCCTGACTGCGTGGGTTTTCCCACTATGAGGTTTTCCTCCCACATCTCAAACTGAACATTTCTTCTCATTTCCTATTCAACATATTCTCGGTGCTAATTGTGCTATTGGATGTATAATCAAATCAAATAAAAAAATTAAAATCAAATTATGAATAACCATGGGGGTGGAGGACGATAGACGGTTAGAGTTTTATCCTTCAAGTATGAAATATTACCTTCTTCTCCTGGGGATGATATAGCTCCAATATCAAGGAAGGTTGTTCCTACGTAGTCATCAGCGGAAACTCGATCCCTGTAAACAACAACAACAATAATAATAACAACGAGTTGTTATAGAATGCATTTTACATTAACGTATCGATGCATTTTACATTAGTGCCCTGGTCATTAGGTCAATGTCACAGGTTTGCAAGGGCTAATTGTGATGTGTCCCTTTTCTTTCGTTGTGTTTTTGGTTTCACTGCGCCTTGAACACTCAGCAGGGTACATGTAGATATGTGTGCATTACAAGTATTTATTAGTATTAAAAATAATAATAATAATACTCCCTTCAACGTTCTCAGTTCCCTGGGGAGTATACAGCCAAAGCTGTTGAGGCGCTTCAATGGAATTTTCATAAACAACATCAACCTCTACCCTCCGCAGGTACTCACTTATACTTCTGAGTGAAAAGAAGCAATTATAGAGAAGTGTCTTGCTCAAGGACACAAGTGTCGTGACCGGTCGCTTCAAATCCATACCCCGACGACTTAACCACCAGGACATTTATGTGAGGAATCACCCCCTTTTTACACATACATGTTTAATCTGGGGCCAATTTCACGGCTCTGCTTACTGCCGAATTATGTGCTTACGATCACCATTTCTGCTTGCGTGCAAGTGCCAAATTTCTAAGCTGGCTGTGTAAGTGTAAAATATAGAAGGGTTTGCGGTAACACCATGTAATGACTATCTCTAAATGAGTTGGGGTGGTTCTGAAAAGAACCGTTGGTTAACTCGATGTTTCGATCAGTATGCTCTGATCGTCTTCTGGAACCACCCCAACTCATTTAGAGATAGTCATTACATGGTGTTACCGCAAACCCTTCTATATCTTATTTTCACCATGCAAAGTTTCAAATCCTAAGTGTAAAATACCTATTAATGTGGAGTACGCACGCGCACAAGTCAAAATTCCCAGCTAACCTGTGAAATACATGTATGCCTGACATAAGCACAGAATTCCTTGCTTCCGCAAGTGTCGATTCTTTGCTTTCGGTAAGCAGAGCCATGAAATTGGGGCCCAGGTGCGCTAGACTACTGGACACCGACACTCCACAATGGGCATCTATATTTTAGACTGCTCACCTCAAGAACAAGCAAGCAACTTTGTTTTGAATACATGTGAAATCTTCACATACCAACATTTTGTTCTTCTCCTATTATTTCTAATACTTGCTCCAATCTTTACGTACCCATACCGCCTTTTTTTTCTTCTTCTAATACTTCTAATTATTTCTCCCATCTTTATTCAATTCCAATTTTTTTTTCCACCAACATCTTTCATATTTCCTCGTTTTCAAAAAGGAATTCCTCTGGGCAAGAAAACATTCTTGATGGAAATTCCGATTGAAATCTCAATTTAAAGAAACCCCATCAGATACACAAAGACAAACTTACCAATCTCTCATTTGAAACTTCACACGTTCACACATTGACGGGAACTGTGACAAACAAAACAAAAAATGTCAGATGAGTAAAATAATTGTGCACCCTACAAAGGCGTTGTTTTTCCCTATGCTGATTTTTGGACTGCCTGCAAGGTATAAAGTTGCCCACTGTCTATTTGTAATCTCCTTTTTTGAATTGATGCACAATGGTAAACAAAATTTCAAGGGGTTTTATATAATGAACAAATAAATTGAATTTATTTAAAAAGTTGTATGCCGGCAAACAAATTTGTGAATACAGACAACAGAATCTGGACACAGAATCTGTTCCATCATTGTATTCCATCATTGCATCATTTGGGCCCCATTTTTTAAAATCACACTGGACACTATTGGTAATTGTCAAAGACCGGTCTTCTCACTTGGTGTATCTCGATCAACAATGCTTTAAGCATTAATAACAAACCTATGAAAATTTGAGCTCAATCAGTCATCGAAGTTGCAAGATAATAATGAAAGAAAAAAACACCCTTGTTACACGAGGTTGTGTGCTTTCAGATGCTTGATTTCGAGACCTCAAATTCTAAATCTGAGGTCTCATAATCAAGTTCGTGGAAAAATACTACTTTCTTGAAAACTACGTCACTTCAGAGGGAGTCGTTTCTCACAATGTTCTATACTATCAACCTCTCCCCAAGTACTCGTTACCAAGCAAGGTTTTATGCTAATAATTATTTTGAGTTATTATCAATAGTGTCCACTGCCTTTAAAGAAGCCAAGCAGAAAACGGTGCCATAACAAATATTCTACTAAGCAAAAAATAAGCAGGGGAACAGTTAGAAACAACATACATGGTATTTTGGGCCGGTAACTTCCTCTCTGCCGAGCAAGTTTTTTTCTTTGCTAAGCAATATTTGGTGCTTGCAGTAAGCAATAAGCTTTGCTTACAGTAAGCAATGGATAGGAGGTAAACATTGTTCCAATAGGCACTCTGTAAACAGACAATTTTACATTCAAAATTGAAAAAATTTGCCCTGGCCAAAATCACATATTGAACTTCTCCTCCCCACCCCCCCCCCCCCCCATCACCCCTAGTGTCTTTAAGGTAGACTCTCTCCAAATTCCTTCAAAATACTCCAATCTGTGGTAACTTCACACCTAAAATTGCAACTCCTACAAAGTTGGAAAACTTCCTGCATATAATTTTAGAGGATTTGGGACTTTTGGTAAAAATGGATCATTGCCTTACCCTGATTGGTACTTTGAGCTCCTGGTTCCAATCTGGATGGTCATTGGTGTACTTCACATCAGTCTTCACCTGTAAACACATCATCAAAAAGACACATTAATACATCAGCACAATAACAAATCAATCACCAACTTTTCAATGCACAAACACATCCACGTACCAGTACATGAACACATTGAACAAAATGAACAAACGGACACATCGTTGGCTGAGCAAAGAATTCTGCCATATTGTGCACGCAAACCAGAAACAGAAGCTCCAGCGCAGCGTTGATCTCCGTTGCTCTACTAGCATTGGCGACGCGCAATTTCTAAATTGTTCATGCATTTTGAGTTTTTTTAATTTTGCGCACGTATCACCACCGCACATCGCGCAGACACAACACGGGGTCACTGCTACATATTGAGTCTGTTCCCCCGTTCCATTAATACGTAAGCACAGCAGACGCGTTAATAGGAACTAGACTTGGTGAAAGAAGCACGCTCCTACCCAGTAATAAACAAAAAACCGTACGGGTCCAATGTGAGAACGATCACAACTTATGCGTCTTCTTAGCGTCATTTAATAAAAAAAACTTCTGACCCAGCGCTCTGTTTCCACCTCGTTCTCATATATGGCAATACAATTTAATGCAGAACGTTCATCCTAAAACCAATTAAATACATTTCGGCATGCAAAACTCAACATGAATAAATAATTAGCACAATCTAACCCCCGATTTTCTCAACGGATTCACATGATTCACGCTGGTCGACTGTTTGAGTCCAAAAAGCCGGAATTCCGGCAAAAGCCAGAGAAATCACATCCCTGTAAATGACACACCGATTCTTCTTTGCTTAATTTCACTTTCAAAGAAAGACAAGAATGAACTGCAATTTCTTGTAAACTATTCTAACCTTCTTGCCAGCAAAGGAAGCGATCAGGTATGGATCCACTAACTCCTTCTTCTCAGATCCCGATCCAAGGATATTCTTGATCCCCTCGAAGAAGCCAGCGTCCACTAGAAGAAAATAAATAGATCAATCAATCAATCATATTAAGAGTAAAATCTTAATAGATTACGGCTACTACCAGCTCCAGAACAATGTTCCCCTTTTCCTCAAGAAATGGGGTCTCTGCAACATGTTCAAGATCACTGGTAATGACATTGAATGGATTCTGTAATTCTGTTTTAAGTCCTTGGATTGTCTTCAATGCCGTACTATAAAATTTGCCAAGTGTTAATCTGAATGTAATTTCAATCCCAGCTACCGATCTGTCATTTGTAAAAAATATTTGTAATGTAAATTTTGATGTTTTTCTAGGTTTTTGTAAATTCTGTATTATAAATTGAGAGAATAAAGTAGTTGTTGTAAAAAGTAAAAGTAAATATAAAAAAAAAAAAAAAGAATATAAAAAAAAATCTTTGCTTATGTGAGTGATACTCCACGTTACTAGGCATTCTGGACTTACAAAGCTAGCACAGAAATTAAGTGCTTGCACAATATGCAGAGAATGGTGGTCACAAGTGCAGGTTTTGGTGGTAAGCAGAGCCATGATATTTTGTCTTTGTTCTACCCAAAATTAATTCAAAATTTATTCAGTCAGTGGTTTATTATTTAAAGACACTGAACACTATTGGTAATTGTCAAAGACTTGTCTTCACAGTTGGCGTATCTCAACATACGCATAAAATAAAAAACCTGTGAAAATTTGAGTGAATCGGTCATCGAACTTGCGAGATATTAATGAAAGAATAAAACACCCTTGTTGCACCGTGGTCTTACGAAGTTATGCGCTTTCAGATGCTTGATTTCGAGACCTCAAATTCTAAATCTGAGGTCTTGAAATCAAATTCATGGAAAATTACTTCTTTCTCAAAAACTATGTCACTCAGAGGGAGCCGTTTCTCACAATGTTTTATACCATCAACCTCTCCCCATTACTCGTAATCAAGAGAGGTTTTATGATAAAATTATTTTGAGTTATTACCAATAGTGTCCACTGCATTACACTCAAAACTAGATGTTGCAGCTTAGATCCACTTTTTTAATAAAATCAATAAAACTGACATCAATTCAACAGACATGATAAATGACCCTTGAAAAAATGATTGAATTGTATTTTTAGCACAAGGATCTAGACAAACATATGGTATGGGCTTTCATGTGCTTTTCAGGTGCTTTTCAGGGTATTTAAAGCCGTTGGACCCCTTCGGTAAACAGTATTGTCCAAGGCCCACACTTCGTGTATCACAACTTCTATATCAAGTATTAACAAACCTGTGAAAATTTGGGCTTAATCGGTCATCAGAATCGGGAGAAAATAACAGGAAAACCCACCTTTGTATCCGCGCGTTTCGCCGTGTCATGACATGTTTAAAATAAATCCGTAATTCTCGTTAACGAGAATTGATATTGTTTTACTGTTTTCTCAAAAAGTAAAGCATTTCATGGAATAATATTTCAAGAGAAGTATTTCACCACTACCTTCTGTAAACCCTGTAAGTTATTTGTAAATCTGTGAACTTTTTTTTTTTTTTTTCTGTGCCGAAAGGGTCCAATGGCTTTAAAGGCACTGGACACCTTTGGTAATTGTCAAAGACCAGTCTTCTCACTTGGTGTATCCCAACATACAGTATGCAAACCATAACAAACCTATGAACATTTGAGTGCAATTGGTCTTCTCAGTTGCAAGAGAATGACAACAAAAACACCCTTTATTACTTTCTGTGTTTTCAGAATCAAAGGCGTCAAGCTCATGTGTTTTAATAATTGAGTGAGAAATTACCTCTTTTCTCAAAAACAGGTGTAGAGCACACGGCAACTGTTGCGAATCGTTCTGTGCAAATTTGTGTCATTAAAGTTTGCATCACATTTGCATTTGTAGGATTTGAAACTTTGCATGGTGGAAATACGATATAGAAAGGTTTGCGGTAACACCATGTAATGACTATGTCTAATGAGTTGGGGTGGTTCTGAGAAGAACCGTTGGTTTCAAGGAGTTCTGAGAAGAACCTTTGGTTTCAAGGAGTTGAAATCAACTCCTTGAAACCAACAGTTCTTTTCAGAACCACCCCAACTCATTAGAAATAGTCATTACATGGTGTTACCGCAAACCTTTCTATATATTATTTGCATTTGCAGGAAGTATGAACCAGGCTTTAGTGTTCTAATATCGTTCCAAGTAAAATATTTTTGGTTCAGTGAACATTTTGAGCACCAAGCCTTGCTGTCTTGTTGATTCTTCCCACAAATTTAATAATTAATTTATAGATGTTTAAATGATTCCACTTACTCTGTGGTATATCTTCTGCATGGTAGATTTTTACGTTGAACATTCCTTTCCTCAACTGCATGCCGGCTGGTCGAAGCAAATTGCTGGAAATACAAAAACTCAATCGTAAAACTACTTGCATAATCAAAAATGACAACAAAAATCATGTAAACGAAAAAGAAAGTAATCACTCTTAATAATATTAATAGCAATAAAAACTGTTGGTTAGAAGCTTATAAGCTTGGGCTATATTGCTTTTTTTTAATCTTTAAAAATATATCGGGTTTTTCGATGATATCGCGATTCATTTTTGAAGTCATCATAACTCAACATCTCACAGAGCAAGTGTTGAAGATAATAACCTGCAAATTTTGAATTCAATCGAATTGTATATTTTGGGGGTTTACTGTCTACCCATGGTGTGAAAACCAGGGCTTATTACTTAAGCCTACAGCAGCTTTCGATAGTATAAAGCTTTTTTGAGAAACATTTCACTTAGAAGTATTATGTGGTAACAAGTAATCAGTTTTTTTGCTAAAAAAAGTTGAATCTGAGAATGCTTCTCAGATTGTGTAAGGCCGAGTAAAAAAAGAAACATGTTTAGCGTCCGGGTTTCTCAAAAAAGGAAGGAGGAGGGGCTTTTTTTTTATATATTTTTTTTATTTCAAGATGGCCGCCATTCTTTTTAAAATGTCAAATATCCATTGTTTTTTTCTACTGCTCAAACACACAATACATAATTGAAACATTTTGGTCAAGACATTCAGACAAGCCATTCAGATTGTTGAACTGAGATCGTTTAAAAAAAAACTTTTTCATAAAAATAAGTAAAATAAAAAAGAGGCGGCCTATAAAAAGGAAGCGGTCGGGAACACTACACATGTTTCTTTTTTTACTTGGCCTTATCCTATTGGGAAGAAATACTCACGTCTCTATGTCATCAGAATCGTCACATTTCTTGAAAACCTGAAATAAAATAAAAACTAATTAAGTATTGATTTCAAGAGGAAAACTTTCCTTTTACTAAACTATCAAACACATCCACAAAAGAACAGTAATATTTGAAGAAAATATAGGATATAAATCGTATTTAAAGTAGTAACATGCAGAGGTTGACTTTGTGTCGGAAAAAGCTTTCGGGGCACCACTTTAGATCAATACTCCCCAGGTAGAAAGATTAAAGGAATTTCATTGGCCCAGATACCAGGCCACTAATGTTATAAAGCGTATAAATACGTAATTGTACAAAATGCATAAGAAAAAAAATTGTATAAGAAATATAGGATTTGAGGCATTGCATGGTGAGGTATCAATAGATATTTGGTTTGCGGTATCACCATGTGTGTATCTACTTGCCAGTGCCAGGTAGAGTTTGTTCTTAGAGAAATAGTTGTGATTATGCAATAAGTATTATATTCAACCAGTCTGTCCATACTTTCTTCTTCCAGTTTACTTTCTGTTTGTCTGTCCATCAGTCATCTCACAACAACAAGCCTAACTTCTAGATGATGCCTCCATACTTGATTCGTGGTAAATACTTAAATTCATTTTGGCTACGTGTTATTTACAAACTTTCGTTAAAGGCAGTGGACACTATTGGTAATTACTCAAAATAATTATTAGCATAAAACCTTACTTGGTAACGAGTAATGGGGAGAGGTTGATAGTATAAAACATTGTGAGAAACAGCTCCCTCTGAAGTTTTTGATAAAGAAGTAATTTTTCACAAATTTGATTTTCGAGACCTCAGATTTAGAATTTGAGGTCTCGAAATCAAGCATCTGAAAGCACACAGCTTCATGTGACCATGATGGTGCGACAAGGGTATTTTTTTCTTGCATTAATATCTCATAACTTGGACGACCCATTGAGCTCAAATTTTCACAGGTTTGTTATTTTATGGCTATGTTGAGATTCACCAACTCTGAAAAATAGTCTTTGACAGTTACCAATAGTGTCCAGTGTTTTTAATGTAAGTTCGGAAATAAATGTGAGTTTGAATTGAAATGTAATAGGTAACACAACCCAAAATTCCATAAAAATGTTTCAGAAATAAATACCCTGCGAATGTGTGCACAACAGGGAGGTCGTATAAAGTTACAATTTGTCTACCATCTGCAGTAAAAGCTGGCAACAACAGCTGTGTTTTTCTGGGTATTAATGTTTACTGTCTGAAACATAAATGCATGAATTTGTGCGCAGACCATCAGACTGAATATGAAATCAGCTGATTCGGAGAAAAGTTGCATGCCTGAATATTGGTAAATTGGTAGTAATAATAACTAGACATAGAATTTTTGTTAATTACAAAAACATGGTGTTTGGTTGGATGTTTCGTGATGACATTGAAACATTAAGATGACTTTTTCTACAACGTGTCGTTTATTTTTGTAGTTAAACTTGTACCGCAGTTTTTAACAACTCCTTTTTTCTTCACAAATGCAATATGTTTGTGACCTAATGATATTTATACTGCACAATTAGTCTTGCAACCGTTTGTGGCTGCTTGGGGCATTATGAAAGTCGTTTGTGGCTGACCGCTTTAGCACGCTATGGTCTCTTAGGGGGTAAATACAATTTAAGAAGGCATAAGGAACCAGTGAAGAGACTGTTATACCAGTGTGATGTGGCTTATGTGAGTTGTGGTGGCTTTAACTGGGGTTTGCCCTTAACTTTTGTCTGTGACTTGCGTCTTTCCAAGAGGACTTTTAGCTTGTCATGTCACTAGTCTGCCAGTTTTTTCACTGGTCCATATTAATTTAAAGGGAAGGTACACGTTTGGTAATTGTCGAAGACCAGTCTTCTCACTTGGTGTATCCCAACATAAGCATAAAATAACAAGGCTGTGGAAATTTGAGCTAAATTGGTCATCGAAGTTGTGAGAAAATGATGAGAGAGAAAACACCCTTGTTGGACGAGTTTGTGTGCTTTCAGATAAAGGAATAAAATACTTCTGGCTAGAAGTCTTTTATTACTTTAGTGAGAAATTACCTCTTTCTCAAAGTATATGCTACTTCAGAGGGAGCCGTTTCTCACAATGTTTTATACTATCAACAGCTCTCCAATGCTTGTTACAAAGTCAGTTTTTAAGTTAAAGACACCGGACACTATTGGTAATTGTCAAAGACTAGTCTTCACGGTTGGTGTATCTCAACATATGCATAAAATAACAAACCTGTACAAATTTGAGCTCAATCGGTCGTCGAATTTGCGAGATGTTAATAAAAGAAAAAACACCCTTATGGTCACACAAAGTTGTGTGCTTTCTGATGCTTGATTTTGAGACCTCAAATTCTAAATCTGAGGTCTCGAAATCAAATTCTCAGAAAATTACTTCTCTCCTCGAGAGCCATTTCTCAAAGTGTTTTATACTATCAACAGCTCCCCATTACTCGCTACCAAATAAGGTATTATGCTAATAATTATTTTAAGTAATTACCAATAGTGTTCACTGCCCTTCACTTTTGTCTGTGACTAGCGTCTGGCCAACAGGACCGTTAGCTTGTCATGTCACTAGTCTGCCAGTTTTTTCGCTGGTCCATATTTAAAGGTTGCACTCGTTGTCAACATTGTCATTATCATGGTGGTTGTGATTTGAATTGCATTTAATATGAAGTGGATTTGGAGTAATCTTTTTGCCAGGACCGAGTGCGCTAACCCAAATACACACACCATTTGTTTTGGTTCTGCGGCTTTGGTTGACATTTTAGGGCTAATACCATGTTAGAAAAGTTTGAGAGCAGCCAATATCAGTATTACACGCAATTTAAGCAGTTAGTTACAGTCGCGGACTGGATGACCATACATGTTGGTATGAACGTATTGGCATACTGCGTTCAAAGGTTAATACAACTCAGCAGATAACCTGGTAGATATTATTTATAGTGTGTCAAATTTGAAACATCTGTAACTTCTGCAGGTACCACGGTACAGTCCACATGAATAAGTGACCCTAGCTTCCAAGACACAACATCTCTTCACTGTTACGACAGGTACTCATAAAAAGTGGATGGAGAAAATAATAAGTCCTTAACCTTACGATAAAATGGGGTCAAAAATAAAAATTTTTATTTTAAACTCTTTCGCAGTGAAATTTGAAACATGACGTCATCAGAGAGCAACATGAATTAGGTCTGTACATTTCAAAGATGAATTTCTGAGCCCTTAAAAGCTCTAATTCAAGGACTTTTTGATGGAATATAATCAGAATTCAGGAATGAACTGAACATTATTTGTCAAAAAAATGTTCAGACCACTGAGTAAATTTATATATTATTTGGGGTTGGAAAAAGACAAATTGACTACAAGTAGAACGGGATTTGACACAACAGACAGTAGCTTCTAAATATATCAACATAAAAAAGGAAGGGGTCATACATGTAGGTATTTGTTTTGTGAATACAATGCTTATTTTTAGGAAAAATTATCAAAAAAAATACAAATAAAGTCACATGTGAAACTTTCAGCTGAGTACAGTGTCTACAACAAACTTTCACAGTATTTTCACAAGAACATCAAATCTTAGATTCAAGATTCAAGATTCAATAAAACGTTTATTCCATACTCTTGTTGAAAAAAAAAATAAAAATTGTGAGAATTAAACAGTACATAGAAATTTAACAAATCCATCGTTTAGTGACGTTATTTATTACCATATTATATCCTCTTTTTACACCCCTTTTTATCCCTTTTGGCGTTCAGTATTTTTGTCTTTGTATTCATGTCACTTAATTTATGGATAATGTCAGGTATTGTTAGTGAATTTTTTTTACCAAATAATATGTTTATCACCCATTTCACCTAAACTTTATATTTAGCCTTACTTGTTATTTTACTGCAGTGTTAAAGGAACATGTTGCCTTGGATCGGACAAGTTGGTCTATAAAAAGCGTAGAATATAATGATCCACACAAGTATTCACTCAAAATTGCACGATTTTCCTTTAACGTCGCGAACTAACACGCCGAACTAAATGGCCGACTGTGTTAGTCGACGAGGTAAAAAGAAAACCACGCAATTTCAAGGCATATTTGTGTAGATCATTGTATTCTGCTTTTACAACTCCTTGCTACCCATATGCATTTTATAACAAACGATTACAGAACGCTTTTCAAAGACCAACTTGACCGATCCAAGGCAACGTGTTCCATTAATTAAACTCTTTGAGGCTTGCATTTAAGGCGCTCTATAAATCCATTTCTTGTTATTATTAACTGCATATAAGGCCCAAAACATTCATGAATGGAAACGGACCCTCAGAAATCTAAGAAATATATCATGCATGATTCATTTCTAGAAATGTTTTTTTAAGTACTTCTCACAATGTTTTAATTCATTGATTTTTGGAGTAGACCCAAACTTTATAAAAACATGAACATTTTTATGATTAGTTTGCTTCTTTAGTTTGTTTGTTTGTTGTTGTTGTTGTTGTTGTTTTTTTTTTTTTTTTTTTTTTTGGGGGGGGGGTAGTTTTAATCAGAGGATAGACTATGCAAATTTGTGCGTAGACTGAACCACCTCCCTTCTATGCACAATTCTACCCTTAAACGCCCAATTTCCTTCACATAATTGCCGTCAGTCAGTTTTTGATGCTAACGGACTTTGAACAATTGATTTAACTCTTTTTGCTGGTAGTGAAAATCAACATTGACAAGGTAGTCAGATCTTATGCACACTTGGCTAGCTTTAAAGGCACTGGACACGTTTGGTAATTACGCAAACAATAAATCAGCATACAAACTTAATTGTTAACGGGCAACAAAGAGCTGTTGATAGTATAAAACATTATGAGAAACGGCTCCCTCTGAAGTAACATAGTTTTAGGGAAAGAGGTAATTTCTCACTAAAATATTTGAATCTGAGAACGACTTCAGGCCTTAAGCCTTTCTCAAGCATCTGAAAGCACACACATTCGTGCAACAAGGTTGTTTTTCTTTTATTATGTTCTTGCAACTTCAATTACCAATAAAGCCCCAATTTTCACCTTTTTCTTCTTTTTTTCTTTTTTTTTCAATTCAAAATCAAAAACACATTTACATGTGTTACTGAGTAGAGCGAAACAATCATTTTAAAAGTAACAGAAACAATAAATTCATGTTGGCTACCCCTAGTGAGAATACTCCTACACCAAGTGAGAATACTGGTCTTTGACAATTACCAAACAGATCCAGTGACTTTAAAAAAAAACTCACACCTCTGATTGATGATATTAGTCAGATGTGTGTGTTTACTTTGGGTCAGTTGGTGTGAACTTGTTTGTTTTCATTTTGCTCAAAATGTTATTTTATATACTGTATGATGAATTTGACTTGCTTTACAACATCGCATTTGAGTATTATGTTTACAAGTACAATTCTGTCTATTTGGTTTAGTGGTTTGTTGGTGTGTTTAAAGGGTCTATGTAACTTTTGTAGGACAAAAAAACACAATGTCCACAGATTGAAGATAATGATAGTAGAAAGCTTCCCTGAAAATACTACATGCCGAGGTGCTGCAGTTTTGGGGAAATGAGTAAAACAATGTCATGACAATAATTTTCGGCTCATGATACGAAAATTATTTTAATCATTTACAAACGTATTTTCAGGACATTGTTTTACTGATTTCTCAAAAACTACAGCACCTCAGTAAGTAGGATTTGAAGGGAAGCTTTCCACTATCATTAACTTCAAACCATGTAAGTTTAATGTAAATCTATGGACATTTTGAAAAAGTACCCAAATCCTTTATAACAGGTATGATATTTAGTACTAAAGTGGGGATATGTTATCAAGTAGACAGTAGAAGTGCTGACATGCATGTAACATGATGACAGCTTTAATAGGCTTTTCAGGCTACAGTCAACTCCCGTTATTACAAGATCGATTGTACATACGAGAACAGTTAGTGTATATTTGTTTTTTGTGGTTTGTTGGTGTGTTTAATACAGGTATGATATTTGGTTCTAGAGCAGGGACATTTTATCACGTGTAAGTGATGACCTGCACGTACACATGGTGTCAGCTTTAATAGTCTTTTCATCAGGCTACAGTCAACTCTTGTCAGTTCAAGTACAAGATCGCTTGGACCGAACAAATGACCTCCTCTACAGCAGAAACGTTGTCCGTTATAAGTAGGATAGCAAAACAAAGAAACCAGAGGCAGAAAGGAGACTTGGGCCTTGAGAACATACTCATGAGGTACAGGGCAGCACAGCAATGGGAGACTTTCTGGGACGATAGAGGGCAGCAGACTTACCGGGTAAATCCATTGTTCTCAGAATTATGCGCATGTTCAGAACTACGTAAACAATGGAAATTTACCCGGTATGTCTGCTGCCGCCTAGCGTTGGAAAGTCTCCTATTGTTGTGGGTGCCGTGTTTTTTTTTCCGAAGGCCTGAGTTAAAAAATTAAGTATCGACCCCAACGTCAGAACACTCAGCCACGCCCACCACAGTGGGAATCAACTTGTGTAAAAAAACATCCCATGAGCAAGAAAAACTGGTAAATACGACGATGACTAGAGCAAGCTAGTCGAAACGTTGAGACCAATTTAGGAAAAATCCTATAAGCTAAAGTAGTAGTCCCAGCCAATTTTCTATACCTTCCGCCTAGGAAGTAGTTAAAAAGCAGGACAGCTCTTTACCAAAGTTTCTCCCAAACAATCTGATAAGCCCCTGTAGTAGAATATTTTGCAAGACAGTTCTCTAAAGAACAAACTCTACCTGGGATGTAGATACACACATGGTGTTACCGCAAACCAAATATATGTGACCCACTCTGTGAAAATGAGTCAGATGTCGCCCAATGCATTATTAAGTTATGGACAGTTTAATGTGGAAAATGTAAAAAAAAAAAATGGTGTCGTGGCTTATTTCAAACGGGAGTAACTCAGCAACGCGATACACCCCAAAGCTTAGACATATAACCAAATTACTACTGCCTACATCTGACTCATTTTCACAGAGTGGGTCACATATATTGATACCTCACCATGCAATGCCTGAAATCCTATATAAGAAAAAGTAAAAATATAAATGCATGATAAACTTACAGTTGCTTCGTCACCCTGTGACAGTACACTCATACAGGCGAGTATGTATCCCTTAGCACCAGCGTTAGCATCCTCGGCATTGGACAGGAGCAGCCACTTGTTGAGTATACAGTGATTATCAGCCTCGTACACCGTACCGATGTCCAACTCAAAGTTACCGATCAGGGCATCGCTACGAAGCTTGCGGGAATTGTATACCTACAATGGGAACCAAAGGAATGGATAAATATAAATAAATAAAATTATTTATTTATTTGCAACTAAAAGACGAGACAAAGTGTGGCTAAATTAAAATACATTCTTAAAATTATTAAATATCATGAGCAAATTACCTGGCTCAACTTTGATAATATCGTACAATTGTTCAGGCCTGAAATTTCATTTTTGAGAGATCAAGTCCTTCCATAGGAAAGTCGCTAAGTCTATAGACAACTTTTAAAGGGGCACTAAGGCAAAGACCAGGGGCAACAGAGGCCATGGCCTCTGTGTAACATCACGCCTGATTGTTGCAGGCTGTGATGGGTCCACAGTGTTTTGTACAACCAAGGGTGAAATGGCACCCATAGCCAAGGGTTAAATGGCACCCGAGGCAAGGCAATTTCCCCCTGCCCCCGCAACCATCGGTGGGCACAATCAAGGTAATGTATCCCATGGGGTACATCACTCATGATCATCTGAGCCATGTACATGAGCCTTTGCAGCACACCATGTGGCGAGTTCTTGGCCAATACAATTCATAATCTATTACCATGGTATATAATTGTTTCTTGTACTACAGGGGGCCCTTCATTTAAAGCCATTATACACTTTCGTTACAGACAACAACAAAAAAGTTCACAGATTTACAAATAATTTACAGGGTTTACAGATGGTAATGGTTAAAGACTTCTCTTGAAATATTGTTTCATGAAATGCTTTACTTTTTGAGAAAACATTAAAACAATATCAACTCTCGTATTACGGATTTTTTTTAAACACATGTCATGACACGGCGAAACGCGTGGAAACAAGAGTGGGTTTTCCCGTTATTTTCTCCCGACTTTGATGACTGATTGAGCCTAAATTTTCACAGGTTTGTTATTTTATGTATAAGATGTGATACACAAAGTGTGGGACTTGGACAATACTGTTTACCGAAAGTGTATAATGGCTTTAAAGGTTTGATGTTATACAAAGTAATCATATACAATAATTCAATTGAAAAAAAATACTTTTGTGCATTTTTGTGTATTTTTAAATGATTTATTTTCTTTAAAAATAATAGTCCTCAAGAATGCCCACATAAATAGGTCACTTGCTAACATATGGCTGGATTCCCTACGTTACGTCACATGCGCTACATAATATATAATCATGAGTGAATTTGACAATAGAAGGAACACATTTTTGTCATTCCTTTGGCAGACCCTGTCCCATAACAGTTGTTCTCTGAAATAGCTCATGAATGTATTAAGTAATGACAACGTCACGTAGGGAATCTAGCCATATGTCAGCAAGTGACCTAGTTATGTGGGCGCTCCTGAGGACTATTATTTTTAAATAAAAAAAAATCATTTAAAAATACACAGGAATGTACAAAATGATCTTTTCCAATTGAATTATTATATAAAGATGACAAGGTTTCAGTATCATTACTTTGTATACCAGCAAACCTTTAATCTCTGTAGTTTGTGTGGGCGGATGAGTGAAATGGTATCTTCCCCTCGCCTTCCACCTCAGGGACCCTGGTTGGAACCACCCCGGTGACACTACACGTGGAATGGGTTTCAGTCCCTACAAAACCCTACCTGACTGCGTGGGTTGTCAGTCCCTACCTAACTGCGTGGGTTTTCACTAGATTAATTTTCTAGGGTTTTCTCTGGAATAGTTCTCCCAGGGTTTTCCCTGGATTTCCTCCCACATCTAAAATTGAAACTTCCTTCTTTGTAATATCTCTTTGAGGATTCTTGGCTAGTGTAGTGATTAAGTTTTTTCTTTTTTCTTATAGAGTCATTGACTCCACAACGAAAGTACATTAACAAAAATGAAATTTAAAAATGAAGTGTGTGCATCTAATAATGTTTTAACAAGATATGTTTTTGTCTCAAACAGGTACATGTAAGCTCTTTTTGTTGATAGGGTGTTTTCCCAAAACAGGATAAACAAGCCCGACAGATCCTAAAAAATTCACAGCCATGGTTTCATCAACTTATTACAAAGAAATTTACCTGAAAGTCGATCACATCATCAAACAGTTCGGCTGGACTTGCATGGAAGTTGTAGAAGAATACCTGTAATATACACACACAAAAAACAGTGGGTGATATGAAATAGTCAGACAGCAGGAGGTTTTAATAAAGTCAGCTAGTCAGTTCATGATCAACCTAAACAGTTGCCTTTAGTCAAGGCACACGCAGCACCCCCAGATATCATGCACGAAAAAAGACCAGCACGAGCGGCGCACCGCAAGCACTTTTACCAACTCGTTTTGGGGCCTTATATTTTTCTTTACTTTTTGCCACATTTTTTGGAGGAAGAAATGTAATGCGTAATGCATGAGCGTGATGAGTTGTTGGCCAATAAGACGCAAGACCATAGATCACACGCCGCGTGCACGCCCCATGACCCACACAAACATAATGGTGCTCTAAAAAGTAACGTGCTGAGGGCAACACACAGAAGGTGCATATATGAATAACTGATTAGATAAACGAGTTGGTAAAGGCGCTTCGCGGCTTCGCGGCTTCGCTGCTCACACTGGTCTTTTTTCTTGATATCTGGGGTTGCCGCCGAGCGTGCGCCTTGATTAAAGGCTACCTAAACAACAGCACAACATGTAGAGTAGAGACAAAGAGTTATATATAAGAATGAGAGGGCGCACTGGTGATGCTGCATGCACAAACACCACGGGACCGCAAGGAGACACGCATGCCATTCAGTATGAAGTACACGTTGAAGGTTGTGTTAATTGAACGCTACGTGATGCTGTTTTGTCAACTTACAAAATGACGTGCATGCCAGGCCGCAATAGCCCAGTGCGCCCTCTAGTTCTTATATAACTCTATGAGTGGAGATGAAGAAGTCGGGGTACTAGTACTACCTACCTCATCCCAATATGGTCTGTTGGTAGACTTCTTAACTCTGCTCATCTTAGTCTGGTTAGAGACGGTGACTTTACAAACAGGATGGATGTTGCCCCCAGCCAGTTGTCGAGCTTCCCACACCTTGATACGAACTTGGAAGTCTTGAGGCTTCTTGGAGAGCTTGCCTCGACGTTTCTTTTTCTTACGTATTCCAGCACTGAATAAAAACAATAATAATAATGAAGACATTTGTAAACCCACTTAAGCAATTGACAGTTCCGGCTTTCCACTAAGCTCCGCCCACCGCGCACGTGAGCAAGACACGTGTACAAGCACTCCCAATGACATTCTGCACGATACTGCCGCGCGTGCCAAATATACGCGCACGCATGACCGAGTTTGTCCGACCACAATCATTGCTGTGATTGGTCAAATGGGTGAACGCGCACAGTTTGATTGACAGGCCGGATCGGTCCATAGCGCACAAAGAGATCAATAAAATGCATGTAAACAATTAGTTGTACAAGTAAACCGTGCGATTAAGGCCCTCAGCTCCGGCTCGGGCCTTGATTGCACACCCACGCCCCTGCCGGTTTTAACAGGCCGATTAAGAACTCGTCGCTACCCTTTTATTCCCTTTTATTCACGTTTTGAGATTATAAAGGATATTTTTTAGATCCGTAAACTGATAATACTACTTACATCCCTCCTCCACCGCCGCCTCCTCCTCCTCCTCCGCCTCCATCATCATCACCACCATCACCACCATCACCACCGCCACCGTCATCACCACCACCGTCTTCATCCTCATCCTCGTCTCCTTCATCTGCATCACCGTCTGCTGCAGCTACAGTAAGCAATCACAGCCAAAAAAAAAAAAAAAAATTTAACTAATAGCAGTATTAAAGCAAAAACTACTAATTCCTCCACTGCCCCACTGGGCCCAATTTCATAGAGCTGCTTAGCACGAAAAATTTGCTTAGCATGAAATTTCTTCCTTGATAATAACAGGATTTCCAACAAAATGTTCATTTGTTGCATACATGTAAATTGCTTGTTCCGGGTATTCAGCCGTTGTTTGCTTATCTTGAATGGTAATTGTCAGGTGACATAGGGTCCAAAACGTTGCTTTCTAAAATGGCTTCCAGTGCATACATTTCAGCCCAACTTTCGCTATTATGATACAATATTTGGTTACTACCACCACACCTGTCGTTTCAAGGCTATTGTTTGGATGTAAGCACAGCTTCTGTGCAATAATTTACACATCATAGAATTCAGGTAAAAGTAAACACCTGCTGTTGCCTAACAATGTTACATGACACACATGGGCCCAATATCATGGTTCTGCTTACTGTAAGCAAAGAATCAGCGCTTACCGAAAGCAGGGATTTCTGCGCTCACATCAAGCGTATTTCACAGGGTAGCAGGGAATTGTTTACTTGTGCGCAGGCGTACTCAACATCACTAGGAATACCTTGCTTACATGAACACAGCTAGCGCAGAAGTTTGGCACTTGCCAAAGAATGGTGATTGTGTGTGCAGAATTTGGCTCGAAGCAGAGCCATGAAAATTGGGCCCAGATTAAAACTACACATCCTTTTCATTAACATTATACTTTGTACAACAATACTTAAGCCATACAGCAATACTGATAAGAATAACCTCAACACTGTTGAAAAGATGACTTGTTCAGCATTAGTCACAAGAATTGTCAAAGATGTTCAAATTAACTTTAAAGCAAAATTTAAACTGGGGACGAGGATGCTTAGTTTTTAGAAACCTTAATTTGTGAACCAGACCAGAAATTGCCCAACCATTACAGGTACATCACGGTGTACACGTTAGGTTTGAGGATAAAAAGAATACTGTTGGGCAAAATTCTTAATCCTTTACAAGTAATCGGAAATGGGGTCATGTCTTATTCTCAGGTTTCCTTTGTTGATTTGGTGAATTGATTTTACCTTCTCAATATTCCAATATTCCATTGCTAAATGTAATGGCCTCCCCCCCCCCTGAAGAAAAAATAAACAAATTTTACAACCATAAACCATGTTATACTTTTAAGTATTTGAAGAAACGAAATTGCGCATGTAAAACTCTATGTAGTTGGGATATACTTGGTCCCCGAATTTGGAGTAATAATAATACACAATAATAAAATTTGATTTATATAGCGCCTAATAACTAACACTTAACTCTCTAAGCGCTTAAACAAATTCTTATATAGCACATTTCACAATAACTGTATCAATGCGCTTTACATTAGTGCCCTGGTCATAGGGCCAATAACATCCCTTTTTAATGTTTCTCAGCTCCCTTGGGAGTATACAACCTGGGCAACAGTTTATATCGCTCCAAAGGCTTTTTTGCAGGTACCCATTTATTCCCCTGGGTGAAGAGAAGCAATTATAGTAAAGTATCTTGCTCAAGGACACAAGTGTCACGACCGGGATTCGAACCCACACTCCGGTGAATTCGCACCGGAACTTGAATTCGATGCTCTTAACCACTCGGCCATGACACTCTACAAATGCTTGCGCACAGTCTGCCCTACAACACAAAGTGTATGGCATAGTCTCATAAGTAATACTGGAAAAGTTCAAGGGGGGGGGGGCTATAAGTCTGAACTAATTATCTTGTAACTGTACAGCCAAAAGTAAACACATTGCTTAGCCTCTATAGCAGCACAGCCACAGGACATAACTCATAATGAAAGATCAAAAGATTCAATCAACTTCCTGTTTTCAGTATTAATTTTTTTTACCATGGCTACCTTGGACTGAACTCTGCGTATGTAAACTTGGATCATGGATAACCTTGGCCCAATTCCATGGCACTGCTGACCCTAAGCGTAAATGCATTTCACAGGATAGAAAGGAATTTTGGTTTGTGCATTGGCGTACTTCGCATTACTATTGCATTCATCACTGCTCACACAGCTTACAGCATGGACATTTTGCACCGAGCAAAACGGAAAATGGTGATTAGCCTAAAGAGGCTAACAAACGCGGAAGGTTGGCCATTCAATTTTGAAAGGGCAAGGGCACCAAGGCATTTTCTCCACGGTAAATGGCACCCTAAAATGAGGAATTGAGCATTTCAAGGGCACCAAGGCATTTACTCCTTGTTAATTAAAGGGCACCCTACGAGGATATTGTCAACTTCTACTAGAGTGTTTCAAGGGCACCGAGGCAATGACCAGTGGGCATGGAGACAATCGCCTTCATTACCTTCGTGCAGTATCAGGTCTGCTGGCGAAATAAGCATAGGATGCATGTTGTAGTGCAAGTCAGTACTGCTTCTCGCAGTACATGTCTCGCAGCACATGTTCAAGCAGTTCTAGTAACATGTGTGCATGAGATGCGCAAAGTACTCTCTGCAATTGGGTGTCAGTTTGTCCCTACACAGGCCGTAAAGGTCAAACTGAATAATGCCTTTTATTTCATTTGTTTAATCACTATACTACTGGCAAAAAACCCAAAGGGAGAAGACAAGAAAGGAAGTTTAAGTTTCAGATGTGGGGGGGAAAACCCCAGAGAATTATTCCGGAGGAACACCCGCACAAAAGCAGGGACTGAAAACCTAATCCACATTGTGCCCCCCAGTGGGATTCAGACTGGGGTCCCAGAGGTAAAAGACAAGGCAATATACCACTACGTCAATCTGATGTACTATAGCGATCACAACCGGTTCATTGGTCAAATGAGTTGACATTCACACACTCAAATAAACAAATTAACACATTTTTATAAAACATTATTTGCATCAGTAAATAGGAAGTAATATTGAGCATTATAAACAAGTCGGTTGCACAAGTTTTAGTAGCCCACAGGGCAAGTTGAGAAGTGCTGTTTACTAGCCAATAGCGTTCGTTATCATACAAATACAACATGGTAAGAGGGTGACTAGTTAATATTGGCTCCCCAATGTATTGGAAGTTGACAAACTAGTTCCTGAGGCGAAGCCAAGGGAACTAGTTTGTCAACTTCCAATACCGAGGGGAGCTCATACATATCGACTAGTCACCCTCAAAACCATGTTATATTTAGTTTTAATACTTCATACATATTCAGTTGTTTGGAGCAAGGGAAAATGACGAAATAAAATGTGAAATAAAATGCACCAAGTTTGTTTATCTGTCGGATGTTGCTAAGAGCGATGATCGTCCGGGTGTACAAAACAGTACCACAACAGTAAAGCGCATGACAAGTAAAATAGCACGTGGGCTGACCGGTCGCACAATGATAAAAGCCTGCGCGCTATCCTACTTGTCATGCGCATTTACCATGTGTGTGAATAATCGCGTGTATGCTCGGTAAAAAACAAAAATAGCACCTGGCACATGATGATAAAAACACCATTAAGAACTTGACTCTCGGTCATGAATTTGTATGAGGTATAGTGATAGACAACATACACCGGGTTTTCTTAAAGGGTGAGCCCCGATTTAAATAGAGTCTTACCAGCACTGGCTCCTCCTCCTCCTCCGCCGCCTCCTTTTGCAGGTCCTTCAGCCCCCGGGGGTGGGGCATATTTTATTTGTAGTGCAATTTCTCCCTGTATAAAAAATAAGACATTTTGTAAAGAAATGACAAAGTGATTTCAGTGCATAGAGTTATATAAGAACTAGAGGGCGCACGGGTGATACTTCTCGCACAAAGGCGACGGGACCGCAAGGAGACACGCGCGCGCCATTATGTACGCGCGTTGAATATGAAACACACGTTGGAGTTTGTGTTTATTAAATGCTACGCGATGCTGTTTTGTTTAACTTACAAAATGGCCGCACAAACACATGCTGTGGGATGCCAGTTTTGTCAACTTAGAAAATGGCAGACTGCGCGCATGCCGGAGCGCGTATATAGGCCAGTGCGCCCTCTAGTTCTTATATATAACTCTATGATTCAGTTTAAGAACTGTGGGTTTCTAATCCCAACGAGTAATATGCTTGTGATTTTGTTCTTCACAGGACTCTGGAAAGTACCGTGTATACAGTGCTAACACACATTGGTGTAAGGGTCCAACCAAACTTAAAAGTGGAGGCATCTTCTTTGAAATATGGACCATTTTACAACCTCAAATGTCATTTTTCAAAAATTTATTTTTGACCTTTTCAGATATTTCAAATAATTGTATACATATTTAGGTTTACTAAAATGTTCATATTAGGATAGTTCAGTTAATTTTAATCGTGTGGTGATCATTTAAAAAAATTTGAGTCTGCAGCAGTGAAACCTTGATTTGTTTGAAAGGCATGGGCTGTCAAAATTGTGTATGATATCTTGCTAGGTACCTCTTAGTTTATTACAATGTATAAATAAACAAAATAGCTTTCACTTATGAAAATATCAGGGTCCGAATTTCAGACTTATAAATGGTCCACATAATAAAGAAGATGCCTGATACAAGTTTCAGGTAATGTTGTATGTAAAGTTTGTGGGTTTCTTTATTTATTATTTATTATCTATTTATTATTTCCATGGTAATGCAACATTTATTATAACAAGATTTGTGTGATCAACCATAAGCATGAAAAAACAAACGTGTGAAAATTAAGGGAGTGAAAATGTGGAGTGTTATGAATGTTGGCTGTCGACCCAAATAAACTGTCACCAGGGGGGAACATTGCTGCCTAATCCTGGGGCTGAATTAGGGTTACTCCCTTCACAGTCCATCAGGACGGACGTATGAAAGCATGGGTATCCTCCACTGAAAGTCTCAGTAATTCAGCAGTTGCAGGCGTTCATTGTTTTTTTTTATACGAGGAGAGCTGTACACCACTCTTCTTAAATCAAGAAAGTGAATTAAAGACACCATACACTATTGGTAATTGTCAAAGACTAGTCTTCACAGTTGGTGTATCTCAACATATGCATAAAATAACAAACCTGTGAAAATTTGAGCTCAATCGGTCATCGAAGTTGCAAGATAATAATGAAAGAAAAAAACACCCTTGTCACACGAAGTTGTGTGAGTTTAGATGGTTGATTTCGAGACCTCAAGTTTCTAAATCTGAGGTCTTGAAATCAAATTCGTGGAAAATTACTTCTTTCTCGAAAACTATGACACTTCAGAGGGTCAACCCAAAGTGTGGCAATATCGATTTTCAAACTGTTTTCAGTTAGAGACTCCTTGGGAATTGGAGAATAGCCTTAGGTTACCATGACCCCATGTCGACCTCTAATTCCGGATCAACCGGAAGTGGCACCATAACTCAAGACACTATTCAGCATTTTCAAACCTTTTATGTGCATTTTAGCACATAATCCAAGCAAAAGAACACGGAACAGCTTTGTGTTTGTTCACAAACACCTAATGTCTAGTTTGTATATTGTGTTTGTATGGAAATAAATGTTGATTGATTTGATTTGATTTGTTGTTTTGGGGTGTTTTTGTGTGAATGCTGTATAACTAAATTACAAAAGGGATCATGTCAATCGAGACAATTTACAGGCAATCAGTTCCAAGCAAATTTACAAGAAAAAAAAGGCATCCTGCATTTCAATTTTTTAAATCTTGGAGATTATTATGACAATTAGAAATAAGATCTCCTGCTGCTACCGAAAAAGTTACTTTCACATGCAGTGCAGTCGGTTTGCCTTGTAATGAAAGTTGCCTGTTAAAGATTGCCCCAGTATGACCAAAGCCCTAGGGATCCCTGATAGTTACCGTTGTCGGTCGTTTGTTGCCATCTAAGAGTTTCCAGGTGCTATTTAAGGAGCCACTCTTTGACTGGAGCAGGTCACGGAGGGGAATGGTTGTCGTTCCGAGCAATCTGCAGGATAAAGAGTAGGAAAGATTTGACCTTCAGCTCATAATTACTGTACGTGGGCACGATATTAACATCCATCCTGGATACTGAGTCAAAACAAACCATTGCGGTTGTAAACGAAAAAGGGTTGGGTGTTTTTTGCTTCATCAGAATGACATGTAGCCAAATGTAAACAGGCATGATACTTCACTTATTGTAAGGTTTTTTTTCTCACTGGACACATTTGGTAAGTGTCAAAAACCAGTATTCTCATTTGGTGTTTCCCCGGCATGAGCATTGAAATAAAACAAATCTGAAAAAATTTGGGCTCAATTGGTCGTCAAAGTTGACATTATTTTTGTGCTCTCAGATGCCTGAAGTCTTCCCCGAACTCAAATATTTTAGTGGAAATTACCTCTTTCTCAAAACGTACAGCGTTTCAGTGGAAGTCATTTTTTTACAATGTCTTATATTTTCAACAGCTCTTAGTTGCTCATAACCAAGTAAGTTTTTATGCTAATGTAATATAAATTTTGAGTAATTACCGAACGAGTCTAGTCTTAATAAGGGAAAATAACTTAACTTAACTTAAACTTAAATACATTTATAAAGCGCTTTAACACTGTTTCAAAGCGCTGTACAGTCAAGAAAAACATTAAAATGCAGGATTAAAAAACATGAGCAAAAATAGCAATATGGTTTTTTAAAAATACACAACAGTTAAAAAAGTAGCAAGAATTTAGTAAAAACATTGCATTACAAACAATCATAATATTACACAGAATAAAAGAAGTGGGAAAAAAAAAAACACATTGTAACAAATTAGACTTACAAACAGGTTGAGAGCAATACAAATTACAACTAATTTCAGGTGAAGTGTTTATTTGACAACAAGTTAGGGTTCATGATGATTGTTCTGACCTTTAAAAGTGACCTTGACACTGGACAGCAAAAAGTACAATTTTTTTCAGCTGCAAAAAGTACTTTTTTTTGCCCATCTACCCGTACATAAATGTGTCATCATGAATGCTACACAAAGTACACTTGTACACGTATAAATGTGCAATTTGTTCACTCAATTTAATGAGTTCAATGATTAATGGAAGTTGAATGAAGTTTCATTGTTATTTTCCAAGGCTGTACCGAGGACACCACCAGGAACAGGAAGTTTGAACGATGAGTCCATGACCTGAGAAGTCCGTTCTCAGTAAAGCCCTCAATGAAATTAAACAATCGTGACTCAGTTTTCAAGAGAGTCGGAGTCTGTGAGTACATGATCATGAAATGCCAACATAATTAAAAAAGACTTTACTGAAAGTCAAATGGGAGTCCAAGTTTAGCTTTTGTTTATTTATAGGTCTAGTATACGTGTACATGTAGGCCTACATGAGCATGTCCATTATGTACAAATACACAATGTCTGCAATACAATGTTCAGTGTGCAATGTAGGGCCAGGGCCAGGGGTGCGTTCCACTTGTGCAAATGTTGCCAACAGTTGCGCACGTTCGCCAACAATTTCAAGTGGAACGAGTTGTTCGCTGCCACCGTTGGCAAGTTTAGGCGAACATAATTTTGAGGTGTTGGCGATTGGTTTTTAAAATGGCGGACAAGCATATGGTATTATTTCTTTGTCACAAACATAATTACATTGTATTTTCGGTGGATGATAATGCAGATTTGGAGTAACACAGTTAATTAGTTGATGTAATGATGTCAAAAAGAGGACTATTGCAGCAAAAAAACAAAGTGAAAAAAAAACTACTTTTGGTGCGCGCCATCTTCATCTCAGGGAGCCGCCATATTGACATCGCGTATACGCACCAATCGTTCAAAAAAAAAAAATCGTTTGCGCAAACAGTTGCGAGTCGTTTGCGCAAGTGGAACGCACCCCTGCATTAAAGGTATGTTTGAAAACTTTTGGAATGACCCGAAAGAAATTATGTATTTATTTATCCAAAAACCTATCTTGTTATTAGCTCCTCTGTGCACTTAAAATTAATGTTTTAAAGCATAACAAGTAGGTAAGCACAAAAAAAGCTCAGCACAAAAAAATCATGCTACCAGAATAAAGTTACCAGACAAAATACTATGTAACGTGTACTATTTACAACTGGTAACGGGTATCCTGCATATTTTTGCTTAGCGTTAAAATTTTAAGCTGTATTTGCTACTTGAGTGTCTCTATGAAATTCAGCCTTGAACGTGTTGCCATTTCATAAAAATTTTACATTTCACAACCATTTTTTTTATCCTGGAGTTGACTTCAATGCAAAATGTGTTCATTAATATAAATAAAAATAAATAAAATTGGAAAGTCTTGACTGGTATCAACTTCAATTTTTAAAGGACATTATTTAAATTATTCTTGGCTCTTTACAGACCAAGTTGTTTCATGCAGTAACATATTATCTTTTTTTCATTAACTCTGTGTGAAATTGTTGTTTGATTTTATCCACTGGTCAACAAAATTATCACCAGCTGTACATGACAGATTCTGACCTGAAGAGCTCGGACCATGTTTACGTTTACATAAATTTCCATGCATAATTCATGTAAACAATACACAAACCGCAAACGCAATATGTAGGCTAATAATAAAAATGCGAAATGAAATGAAGCATCAAAAGACAATGCACCTGTGTGCTTAATTATTATACACAGAGCTACAACCAGTTGATGACACTGCAACAACAACACGGAAATAATCAATATGCATTCTGTTATTTATTGTATTTAGATTATAATCTAAAATCAATAGCGATTGTCAATGAGGGGTTTATGCATACATGAACATCTAATCTTTTGTACATTGTGTGGGACAACTCCTGCAAACATGTTATTTTGAGGGCCCCCCCCCCCCTTAAAAACAAAAAACATAAATTTACTGAAATGAAGACCAACTTTCTGTCACATATCAAGACCTGAATTTACACAAGGATAAGGCCACTGCTTCCCTGGTCTTAGCATTGGTGCCCTATCAAAAATTACCGAAAGATATTTAAGATTTTCAAATTGAAGTGCCCTTAGCAAAAAGAAAACTGGCGTCATAAACAAGATGGAAGTCTAATGTTATAGAGCTGCTTTTGAAGTGCGGAAAAGGCAGCCAAGCACAACAAATTATGGTTTAATACCAGAATAAGGTTATCACTACCAGCCAAAATATCATGTCGTGGCATGCAGCATATTTATTTGACTGGTAATTCTGCTTACTTCTGCTTAGCATATAATTTGTAAGCAATATTTCTTGTTTTGTTAAGCAGCTTTATGACATTGGGCCTATATTCCTGGTGCTGCTTTTTAAACACTAAGCAAATTTGCTGAAGCGTAAACGTATTGAGTGTATACGTACACAGGTAATACCCCATTCACACAGCACTACGACCTTACGAAGATCATGCCAATCAACTCGATCTCAACAAATTTTCAAGTCAGGGTATGATTGCTGTCAAAATCAAGCAATTTGGCAAATTGAAGACTCCGCCCAACTTTACTGCTTCTACGTAAAAAGTGTCTTTGACTCGCAAGACCAACGCGACCAAGCGGTTTTCTACTTCAAAATCGTTGCTGTATGACGAAGCTGCATTTTTATTTCGACCACAAAGATCTCACCATGATTCTACCACACTGCTTGTACGATAATGGCGTTCCCACTATGACTTTGCCCCGCCTATTGTTGGCAACAACCCGGCTACGCTTATTTTAATCATGTTCAAAATAAGCGTCAGGGAGAGCATGCAACTTCCTGAGCTAGGAGATCCCAACCCGAACTAACCACGCATGGAGCTCCTCCCACAATTGGTCCACGATTGGCCAAGCTCTTGGCCAGTTTTCCATCAGAGTAGAAGCGGCGTCCATGTGTGAACGGGGTATTAGCAAGAAATAAGCAGCCAGCTTGCGCCATTCAACATCCATGGATTTTGCATTATTAAGTCATTCATTTTCATTTGGTAAGCACCCGAAGGTTAGCAACCTTTTTGTGTGCTTACTGTTACAATAGCAGCACTAGCGGAAACTAAGTGCAGTAATCACTAGCGGAAACTAGTGCAGTAATAACAAAAATCAGTCGATAAGCAGCCTCTATGAAAATGGGCCCTAATGATTCTTAAAGACAGCATGAGTAATTTAACAAGAGTGTGTATCATCCTCATAGAGGAAGGAAATCATCCGTTGTATTAGCAACCAGACTTTGTGTGAACTTTCAGTCTTCCAATTATAAAGCCATGAAAAGATACCACTGGCATGACTGGAAGTTAAAGGCACTGGACACTATTGGTAATTACTCAAAATAGTTGTAAGCATGAAAACTTACTTGGTTACGAGCAATGGAGAGCTGTATGATAGTATAAAACATTGTGAGACACGGCTCCCTCAAAAAGTAACGTAGTAACCATAGAGCTATATATATTGACTAGAGCGCTAACGTGCTCTGCGTTTTTAAGCCACCCTGGGCGCAGACATGTTTGATGTGTTGCGTGAATTCGGAATTTTAAGAGAACACACATTGCCGCGATTATTTTACATTCTGCGTGTGCGTATACGTACGCAACTGTCCACTCGCGTACGTCCGCGCTACGAAAACAGTAACTTCGACTTGGTTGCCGTACTAAAAAAAGGTAAACGCGCCTTTTAATCATGACGCACATGACGCTCGCAGTTTGTGCGCTTATCAGCAGATTGTGCATTCACATTTACTGCATTTTTTGCTTCGATGGCACATAACAAAGAACAGACGCACGATCATGCAAATAGCCGTACAATTGCCGTACAAAATTTCAAGCTATTGTAATGGTTTGTACATAAACATGGATGCGCCCACACGGCTTCAAAACCTTAGTGCGTGTATAACGGGGTGTTAGCGCTCTAGTCAATATATACAGCTCTATGGTAGTAACTAAAATATTTTAATTTGATTTCGAGACCTCAGAATTATATTTTGAGGTCTCGAAATCAAGCATCTGAAAGCAAAAAACGTACGTGTGACAAGGGTGTTTTTTCTTCCATTATTCTCTTGCAACTTCGAAGACCATTTGAGCCAAAATTTTCACAGGTTTGTTCTTTTATTGAGATACACAAAGTGAGAAGACTGGTCTTTTACAAAATTACCAAAGGTGTACAGTGCCTTTAAAGTAGCTGTTCATTGCTAACTCGTTTAAATTATTGAATGCATTGCATCAATGAGCCAGACGTGCATGACGGACCAACCCTCTTTTTTTTCAGGGATCCTTCAATGAATTTCATGGAACAACCAAAGAACATGTTACTAACTGTTGCATTCACAATCAGTGCACATAGGCCTAATACAGAGATTGCAGATTGTGCTAGCATTCCATGGCTTTGAAGGTCATTCATGGTGTACATTGTAATTGCTAAGAGTAAATGTATTGTATGGTGTATTTCCTTTTGTAAACATGTTGTTATATCAAGGGTATGATATTTTTCACAGTGGGTGTGTACTGCAGCAGTCAAATACACTGTTGCTGAAGGACACACACAGTTTTAGTGTGGATGGTACCAGCTAAGTGTGCAATACACCTTGCTCTTTGAATACAAAGTTCAACAGAGCACTGGCTTGGACTTAAAGACAGTGGACACTATTGGTAATTGTCAAAGACTAGCCTTCACAGTTGGTGTATCTCAACATATGCATAAAATAACAAACCTGTGAAAATTTGAGCTCAATCGGTCATCGAAGTTGCAAGATAATAATGACAGAAAAAACACCCTTGTCACACGAAGTTGTGTGAGTTTAGATGGTTGATTTCGAGACCTCAAGTTCTAAATCTGAGGTCTTTAAATCAAATTCGTGGAAAATTACTTCTTTCTCGAAAACTATGACACTTCAGAGGGTGCCGTTTCTCACAATGTTTTATACCATCAACCTCTCCCCATTACTCGTTACCAAGTAAGGTTTTATGCTAATAATTATTTTGAGTAATTACCAATAGTGTCCACTGCCTTTAAAGTTGCAGGCCTGAGTTTAAATAAGGGAATCAATGTGTGGTGAAGAGGTTTTCAACTAGTGGTTTAAACCCAACGAGGCCTGGTTCTTGATAATTTTACCGAGACGAAGTTCAGAATAGCCCCAGGCTATAACCTCAAAGAAAATTAAGGACTCAAATGCCCGTTACCAAGTCAGTTTTTAAGTTAATATTCATTTTGAGTAATTACCAAATGTGTACCTTCCCTTTAAACAGCTTTTAATCAATAAGGAAATTGAGTTCACATGAGATTAAACAGATTTCAATAGCAAACAATAAATCTTTTTGAATGACCTGCTCCAGTCTCTTCAGAACGATTCCAAGACAAGCCCTGTTAGATCATCATTGTTACATCATAAAGTCATAGTCAGACTCGGAGCTCCTGTTTTGTATGCCACTTTGTTGTAGATGGAGGTACACAATGAACAACAAAGCAACATTCACTACAAGATTTTAATGTTTTGACATTTTGAGGCACACCATCAACAGAAGTGTAGTTAGTATGTCAAAACTTTGAGGTTGCTGTGAGGCCTCATGTGTAGTATCGATGTTATGTACAAAATTCGGCAGTGTTAACAAATCGGCTACATGTATCAAAATAACATTAAAATGCTGAACAAACACATTATTTAAACAAGTCTAATAGCATTCCAGGTAAAGAAATTGGCTCAAGAAGCTGTTTTAACATATCAACTGTCTTTTAAAGAGCAATTACATTTGTCTGATATGTATGGATGTACTTCAATACCCAACAGAATTAAAACATATTTATCAGACTCGTAGTGAATTTTTATGGCCAATTTTTGTTTTTATTTAGTCATGTTAGTAGGCCTATTTTATTAATTTTTTATTTGAAGATACATTGTCCCAGACTGCGTGGTGTTTATTCAAAAGACCTTAAACTTGCTGCCTCCATCTTGGTAATGTTCCTTGTATCGAACAACAATAATGACTGCTAATAATCATTTTGCAAATAGGAGCCAGACTATTTTGTTCATCCAGCCTCGGTTTGGTTACATTAATGTCAATGGGAAACATTCAAGATGGCTGCAGCATGATAAAGGTCTAGTGAAAGACAAGACTGCCAGACTTGTCTAGTTCTGTGTTTACTGGCCCAGCCCAAAAAATGGCCTCTGGCCCCCGCAGCCCAGGTTAAATTCCAATCCCCCAAAAAACACATGTATCTTCAGTAAGTCACCCACAAAAAAAAAAAACTAAAAAAAAAAAGATTGATTATGCAATATCAAATTTTCATACAGGTACTGGCACGTAGTATTTTATGACCAGAGACTAATTACATCAAGCAATAATTAATCAAGCTAATTAATATTCTTACAAGAATTAGGTTACCAGCCACAGTGCCATCGTACACCATTTGTCACTGGTATCCTGCTCATTGTTGCTTAGCAAAAATTTGTTAAGTGATAATTTCCACTTCAGCCGTTCTATGAAACTCGACCCACTCTTCATAAAAATGTAAAAAGTACCAGGACAAAACTACAATTTGGCAATAAAACTACGAGGACCCATCTTCAATGCATGGTAAATGACTATAGCCTTGTTTATACATACTTCCTGCTCATGCGATACAAATTTTGACATCACAAATTCGCAACAAATAGGCCTAGTACACAAACGACTGCCCTGTGCTGAACTTCTGCAAAACATTCACTGCAAAAAGAGCCCTGTGACGTCAAAAGTTGCTTCACATAATTTGCATTCACAGGAAGTACATATGTATGAAACAGACTTTAGGTTGGTGGTCGGCTGTTGGAGTGGGCACTTTGGGCTTATTTTGTTACCAAATGAATGGTTGGAAAGATGCCATTTTTGTCGAATCAAATTTTTACTCCACAAAATACCAGTTTCGGAGGCAACGGATCAAAAGGCCTGCCTTCGATATCACCAAACTCTTCCTAACTTAGGATTAATCTTAGGACTTAAGACGAGTCCCAGCCTTGCACTGTAGCATGTATAGCCTTAAAGTCACCTGGAAGTGGTATTTTTTCAAAATAAAGCTTTTGTCACTAATATATGTGTTTTGATGAGTGGAATATGAATAAACAGTTAACTAAGGTTTTAAAAAATCAGTTCTTATGTTATTTACAAATTTAAGAGTAGACCCTGACCCGAGAGGGCACTGTTCGTGACGTCAATCGAGGCAGACTTTGCCTGTAATGCGTAGAGTAAACACAATTGCAAAGTACATGTACGAACCAAGTCGTGAGTTTGTACGTTTAAAAAAAAAAAAAATGTTTTTTTCCGGCAATGCCGACCAGGTGTATTGCTGCTGAATGCGGAAAAACACTTTTTGAAATGTACCAACTCAAGACTTGGACGTACATGTACTTTGCACGTGTGTTTACTATACGCATTGCAGGCAAAGTCTGCCTTGATTGACGTCACAAAAGGGGTGGGCGGAGTCAGCCCCCAAACAACTTTATATATTTTTTAAACATATAAATCGTGACAAACAATTACTAAAAAAATTGTTCGTAAGCATATACTCTTATGTTTGAAAGAAAAAAAATTCTATTTCCAGGTGAAAATTAGGACTAGTCACTCATCCTAACTCGAGCAAGGATTAATCCTAGCGTTTCGTAAATCGGCTGCAGGTCTTTCTGTGTAGTAATGACCGGATCGGCGGCCATGCGTGACTCAGACTAAGCTTGGCCGATATCGATTTATTTTATTCACGATATATCGCTGACAATATATCGTGATATTCGATATAATCGCGATTAATTAAATTTGACATCATCAGTCTTCAAACTCCGAGTGAAAGTTGTAGAAGAGACAGTCATGGCATAAGAGAGGTGTTCTAATGACCTATTCTTCTGGTTTTACTCCAAACCTATGGGGTGCAAGATGTCTCAGATAGCAAATACATCACGATATTTAATCGATATCGCGATATATCGCGATTATCGCGATTATCGCGATTATCGCGATATATCGATATTTCGATTAAAACCAAAACCATCCGATATCGAAATCGTTTCCAAATTAATATCGAGATAATCGATAATATTGTGATATCGCCCAAGCTTAACTCAGACTATTAACACTAAGCACCAGCCTTCAAGTCATTACCACCCAGTTAATCCAGCAATAAATACCTTCCATGGAAATAACCCGCAAAAATAATCAGACTGTGTGATTTTTTCTCACAGAGATATTTTTAGACTTGTCCTATTTACAGCCTCGGGCAACTCTGCAGGTTTTCTGGTTTCCTTGTTCGGACAGACAAGATGATCCAGCCGTCAATATTACCAAACTCTTTCTAACTTAGGATCAGTCTTAGTACTTTATACAAGTAGGATGAGTAAAGTTTCATATCCATAGGAGTTAGGACACATAGAAACATGTCTTAAGTTTATTTTTCGAGATAAGATCAATCAATCAATCACAGGCCTGTATGCTTCATTTTTGAAAGGGCACGGGCACCAAGGCATTTTCTCTGATAAAGGGCACCCTATGAGGAAATTGTAAATTTCTGCTGGAGCATTTCAAGGGCACCAAAGCAATGGCAAGGGGCAACGGAGGCATCGCCTGCAATCAGAGGGAATTTATATAGCACCCAAACTAACCAAAGTTTTTAAAAGGCGCTCAAGACAGTTGGAGATTAATCCTAGCGCTTTATAAAATTGGCTGCAGGGCTCGATTTCCCAAGGCACTAAGATTCATCTTTGCAAAGATGAGCTGTCATGAGTATCAGCATCTTCATTTGTATAGTGAGATCTCACTTTTTGATTAAAGGAACACGTTGTCTTGGATCGGACAAGTTGGTCTATAAAAAGCGTTTTTAATCGTTAGTTATAAAATGCATGTGGTTGGAAAGATGTTTTAAAAGTAGAATACAATGATCCACACAAACATGCCTCGAAATTGCGTGGTTTTTCCTTTTACTATGGCGAATTAACACGGTCGGCCATTTATGGGAGTAAAAAAATTTACTCTCATAAATTGCCGACCGTGCTAGTCGACAAGGTAAAAGAAAAACCGTGCAATTTCAAGGCATGTTTGTGTGGATCATTGTATTCTACTTTTACAACATCTTTCTAACCAATATGCATTTTATAAAAAACGGTTAAAAACGCTGTGTATAGACCAACACGACCATTGAAAGGCAATGTGTTCCTTTAACTTTAGCCCTTTGTGAAAATCGGCCCCCATACCCTTTAAGTGTAGTAACATGCAATGAGTGCCCTACTCACCGGTTGCGTCCAATCTTTTCATGGTCTTTGACTTCTACTTCAAGAGAGTCTGCTGATGTGAGCGGTTTGCCTTTAAGATCCCACGTGAACGTCTGTCAAATAATCATTAGAATCGTTAAATAATATAAACAGATAGAGTATATTAGTATTATTTAAAGTGTAACTGTCAAAGCAAACTTATAATATTTAAATACTAGTGCACAGCAGGGCCTAATTTCATCGAGCTGCTTTTAAAAGCACAAAAAGTAGCCGAGCACAAGAACATGCTTACCAGAATAAGGTTACCAGCCAAATTATCATATCACATGTACAATTTGTGACTGGTGTCCTGCTTATTTCTGCTTAGCGGAAAAATGTTCAGCAACATCTTTTGCTTAAGCAGCTCTTTGAAATTGGGCCCAGGGCTCCACTAGAGCCACAGGGACCAACTCCATAAAGCTGTTAAGCAGAAAAACAAGTCCCTATGACTGCATTGTTAAAAAAATGCTGGCAAGAAAGAAAACAATTGTGGGGCACCAGCAACAATGTAAACCTTATTGAATTCTGGCTGGTAAGCAGTTACTGTTTTAAACGCAAGATGTTTCTTTGCTTTTTATGAAAACAGGCTTTATGAAAATGGGCCCAGGGAAGGATTTCACAAAGAGTGAAGACTATTTTTATCTCAAGACTTGGCAAGAGATACTCGTCTTACTCGTCCAAACTTAGGACTAGCCGTTGATTTTAAATATCTCCTAAGACTAGTCCTAAGTTGTGAAATCGACCCCTGGTGTTGTGACTCGAAACTTCCCAACTGGACCAGAAGTAGATTTTATAAAGGCAAAGGTTCAGAAAAGAAAAGTATGTAAAATAATGCATCATTATGTGGAATGTAGTCATGTGTGAACAAACTAATGAGAAACTGTGCACAAGTTAACTAGAAGTCATATGTTAGGCCTAGGGGCTGGTTTATAGTCGGTCGCGCGATGGTTGCGCGATGGAAATCTTGCTTGCGATCCTAAGACTGAGGGCTAAAAACTGTGTTCCATCACGCGACCGACTATAAACCGGCCTTAACAATACCATGCAAGAGTAAATTTGTACATTAGTATTAAAGGCATACATACACTCAACTGAAGTACACCACTTAATGCGTTAATTTACAGATCTTTTTTTTTTTCCTTTTCTCCTTGTTTCCACATTAATTTTTGCAATGCACAAAGTGTACTTCATAATTAACAACCCTTGATATGAACCGTTTGTTTGTTCTTACCTCGTTCCATGTTGGATTCAGCTCATCACTGATTTTCTTGGTCTCATTCTTTGATCCTGAATTGTACAACATGATAAACAAAAGTTGCTTTTATTAAACTGCTAATAAAGCAAGTCACAAGAAAGATTTCAGTGATTTTTGTCTTAAGTCTCATATTACCTTGGGAACCAATTCAACAAATTCTTCCTAAACTTAGGAGTGATCTTAGGACTTAGGACGAGTCCCATCCTTACACTATAACAGGTAAATCTTGAGATTAATTCTAAGTAAGGGCAATCACTCGTCCTAACTCGAGATACAGCCAGGATACTGCTAGGATTTTGTATACTGCCACCACTTTTTGTATTTGTTATGAAATAAAATAGTATCAATATAAACCACAAGGGAAACTGACTGGGTAAATTTTGAAATGATTTTTGGGGTTGAACAAAGAATTGACTAGAGTGAGAATTGACTAGAGTGGGATCCCACTCCCCACTCTAGTCAATTCTTTGTTCAACCCCCAAAATCGAAATAATAGTATCTAGTTTACTAAAAAATGAGATATTCCTTTTTATAAAATTGAGTAAAAAGGTGGTGGCAGGATACAGAAATTTCTATCAGCTCTATGAAATTAAAAGGGCCAACGGAAATGTTTCCGTATGGCGCCACCACTTTTTAATTCGAAATAAAATAATATAGTATCTAATTTACCTGATTGATATATCCCTTTTTGTAAAAATGAGTGAAAAAGTGGTGGCGCCATATGAAAAGTTATCCAAACTTTATAAAATAACACAACGACCATGGCGTGGTGCATCTTGCCTTCTTGTACTTAGTGGATGTGTTCCGTACACCATTATGAAATGGCATGACTTTTTAGGGCCAGTTTGTTGTTTAGATATTTACATTATGATCATCACGGCCCTGAGTTTTCACAAAAAGCCGTGCATAATAAATTGAACCAACGACCTACAGTCAGCATAGACACGACACCACACACCCGACACAGTACAATTATTATGGAACGCATTCCACTGCGCTGAGAAATGAAGGTCGAATAGTTTAGCACTAACCTGCAAATTTGACAATGGCAAGTGGGTCTATCTTCCCAAACTTCTCGATGTTCGGCAGGTTCGTGGCATTGGAAACAACCACAGTCAGCGACATCTTGCTGTTGGAGTTTTAGCCTCGCACGTTTGCCGTGCTCTGGCCTTCTTCAACTTCGCAAAGAAAGAGCTAGCCAGAAGTTTTCACCACCAGAGTCCGGTCCGAAACAACTTCCAATCCACAGAAAGGACGACCCCCACCAACAAGAACAGTCCTCGCCGTCGAACCTGGAAGAATGTCAACGAATCCACTGTCGCCTGTGGCAAGTTAGAACTAAAGGAGAAAAGGAAAAGAAGCAACAAATTCCCCGAAGTTTGCAACAAGCCAACCAACACCTTCAACTTGCTGGCCGTGCTACCCCGAAGCACATACGGCGCGAACTGATGGTGGTCAGCACACTGTGTGTGATCATGGAATATGGGGGCGGTGTATGAAAAGTGCAGCATCCCATGCATAATAAATGCACACCATGCATCATGGGTTCCATACAGTGTACACTTGTATCGGCCCACGCACTTAAGTAATAGCCCCACCCATTTTTTAGTCAACCTAAGGTTTGTGCACAAGAGGGCGTAGTTTCACAACTTTGTGGTGGTGGTGCCGAAAACTTTAAAAGTTTTGCAGGGGATAAAAAATAGTCCTTTTTGTTTGCACATGCCCACTTCTAATGATCGTTATACCATAGGAGATAGGATAGAACAGACTATAAAGGAGTTTCTAGCTTCATACGCGAGAAGGTTATTATTTTTACCGATTTTTCAACGATTCTGTAAAAGAGAGAAAGATTAGCTAGTTGTGGGATAAAATTGCAATTTTTTAATATACAAAATACATTAAAAAAGGGGTTAACTTTCAAAAGCTTTTTTTAATTTTATTTTAAGGCTAGTTAATATTCATTCTGGTAAAAAAATACTAAAGCAAGATGTAGAGTGGAACCCGAAATTTTCATATTATGCTATGCTCAACTGGAAATGAATTTATTTAAGAATTTACTGAAAAAAATGCCAAATCAATATTCAACAGAAACCAAATAGAGCTGAAACAGTCTAGAAAGTTACCCGTAAGACTTATATTTGGAACTATCATATTATAGACACAATCAGTAAGGAGATTAGTCATAAAGAAACAAAACAATCCCAAACAATGGTCTTTACAAAACCATTGACTCTGTAAACCACCAGATAAATTAATTCATGAGATAGATAAACTGTATTATCATCAGTACAATTTAATGTCCGTTATGTCAAAGTTTAATTGTGTTTATGAACTATCAACGAGGAATGAAAATACAAATGTAACACGCGAGTATGTGTGCTGGAGCATTATGCAGTTTTTCAGAAATTTAATGTTTGCTGTGTTGTATAGTCGAATTATATTTAACTATCTATTTATTGTATTTACTGTCAAATTGTAAATTTAAGACAGCAATTAAGTTTTTTATTGCCAGTGTTTTTTTTAAATTTATTTTATATTGTTGAATAAATAAACCAGTAATAATAATAAAAAAGACACAACAGAAGATGGGGCCAAGGTATTATTGAGTTGGATAGTAATTACTCCTGGGATGAATTTCCAAACAGAGTGGAAGAACTAAGAGAGGTTTGCGGTAACACCATGTAAATATTTGTTTTTGAGCAGTGTTGGTTAAAGACACTGAACACTGATGGTATATGTCAAAGACCAGTCTTCTCACTTGGTGAATCTCAACATATGCATAACATAACAAACCTGTGAAAATTTGAGCTCAATCGGTCGTCGAAGTTGCGAGATAATAATGAAAGAAAAAACACAATATTGTCATACGAAGTTGTGTGCTTTCAGATACTTGATTTCGAGACCTCAAAATCTCATTATGAGGTCTAGAAATCAAATTCGTGGAAAATTACTTCTTTCTCGATAACTACGTCACTTCAGAGGGAGCCGTTTCTCACAATGTTTTATACTACCAACCTCTCCCCATTACTCGTTACCAAGTAAGGTTTTTTTTTCCACTGCATTTAACGACTCAATGTTTCAAGTTTCGATCAAAATGCTGTGATCGTCTCTTGGGAGAGAATGGGCGGAAAAAAAGAACTGGATGGGTCCACAGTGCACAAAGGGTCTGTTTTTATACAGAACAGCGGAGAATAACCAAGAATGAAACTAAAGGAATTTGTACACATAGCTAGGTTTCCCGGCCAATTTCAGCAAACAAATCGTTCATTTTTTCATGAACACGCCTGTCAAATTCATGCATTTATTCCCCTGATCCACTCAAACTAGGGTTACTTTATTGCTATTTTGATAATTTCAAACTCAAGTGTTCGTGCACTCAAGACTTTGTTTTTCCAAATTCAGATTTGCTTCGGTCATTAGATATTCAATAGTACACTTTGACTTTGACTAAGTTGAATTTTTTACGTATCCCACGCGATGAAGTTGAATAGTTGGACCAGCTCTTGCTGTTCGATTTTACGAAATTAAATGAGTATTGCAGCCGTATGAAATTGAATGATTGTAATTCAGTTCGTGCCGAACTAGCGAAATTGAATTCCTTTTTTTTTTTTTTACTGCCAGTTAGGAACGCTGATTTAACGGATAATTAATGTCGAAACGAACTTGTTGAGCGCGGCTGTTAAAGTTAATGGATTTTTGTTCAATTTGGCCGGGAGAACCTACAGTAATGTGGGAATCAGTAAATTTAGCAAAACATATACAAGAATTATATAACCAATAATGCAGGAGCTATGCGCAATAGGATAAAACAATGACAAGAAGTAAAAACAATTGTTGCAGATTCAAACAAATGAGTATAATAGAAGTACATTGTACTTGAAGAACTGAAGAGAGCCATGCTTCGGGAATATAAAGAGGAAAGACGTTCCTCAACAAAGGAGCAACGAAATGGACAGATCTTTGACCATACAATGTGTAGTAGAAAAATGTAGTTTTAGTCAATAGGGATTGGCCAGCAGAATTACGAGGACGAACAGGACTATATAATGTTCGCAGAAGATCAGAGGAGAAAGGGAGCAGGCCATGAAGAGTTTTGAAAATGAGGAGATGTAACTTAAACGCGATATGCCGTGCAGTTTAGTTCTTGTTTGCATGTTGAGAACGAGGTGTACGTGAGACTACGAATCAAGGAAAATGGTTGGTGATCAAAAAAGTATTATTAAGGGCAGAAATTAGGGGATAAGTTCGTCCCGGAAACGCAAGTTTGCGAACTCACGTCCAAAATTAACATGTGGGCTATCGAACGGGAGTCAGTTTAAAGACACTGGACACCTTTGGTAATTGTCAAATATCAATCTTCTCACTTGGTGTATCTCAAAATATGCACGAAATAAGTATTTATGCTTACAATTATTTTGAGTAATTACTAATAGTGTCCAGTGCCTTTAAGTCATTGAAAGATAGCTCTTTATGTTGAAAACGAGGTTTACTTGAGACGAATCCATGACAATTGTTGTTGATAAAAAAAGTACTATTAAGGGCAGAAATTGGGAAATAAAGATAATTAAATAAATGCAGGTATGCGAAGCTCACTTCTGGGAATATTTCGTGCAATATGAACAAAAATTGCGGTTGATCTAAAAAAGGTGGCTGGTTGTCCGGCCAGCGAGTTAAAAAAAACAATAAAGAAAACTCCCGACGAGTTCGCTAAACATCCGTTCATTTGAACAAGCCACCAAATAAGAAAATCCCCCGAAGATTTTTTTTTAAAATTAAATATCTGTACCGCCAGTATAGTTATCTTTTAGAATTTTCACTGTTATATGAAGAATGGAGAAAAATTCAAAACTAATTGGAGACTTTGGGACGCTAGGTGGCAGCAGACTTACCAGGTAAATTTCCATTGTTTACGTAGTTCTGAGCGTGCGCACATGACCGAGAACAATGGATTTTACCTGGTAAGTCTGCTGCCACAAAGCGTCCCAAAAGTCTCCCATTTGTTTACTTTGAAATAATATTATTAATTCAAAAGTAAAAATAATTTTTTAATTTTTCTCTTTTCTTAAAAATCAAAATTGAAACACATGTTAGGTTAGCAATGGTTCATTTGATATAACTTTGTTTTGGATACTTTAAAGACACTAGACACTATTGGTAATTGTCAAAGACCACTCTTCTCGCTTTGTGTATCTCAACATATGCATAAAATAACAAACCTGTGAAATTTGAGCTCAATCGGTCATCGAAGTTGCGAGACTAATAAAGAAAGAAAAAACACCATTGTCACACGAAGTTGTGTGCTTTCAGACGCTTGATTTTGAGACCTCAAATTCTAAATCTGAGGTCTCGAAATCAAACTCGTGGAAAATTACTTCTTTCTCGAAAGCTACGTTACTTCAGAGGGAGTCGTTTCTCACAATGTGCTACCAACCTCTCCCCATTACTCGTTACAAAGTAAAGTTTTATGCTAATAATTATTGTGAGTAACTACCAATAGTGTCAACTGCCTTAAAGCCATTATACACTTTCGGTACAGAAAAGAAGAAAACAATTTCATAGATTTACAAATTACCAACAGGGTTTACAGAAGGTAAATTTTTCTCTTAGTCGAATGATATTGGTTTCTTCTAAATAGCCTGCTATATTGTATATTTGGTGTACCTTTTGTATTATTATTGTATATTTCTAGCTTTAATTTTCCCGTTTGCTTACTTATCATTTATATTTGGGTTTTTTTGTGAAGCGCTTAGAAACTTATTTTTAGTATAAAGCGCTATATAAATGTAATTATTATTATTATTATTAATAGTGCAAGACTTCTCTTGAAATATTATTCCATGAAATGCTTTACTTTTTGAGAAAACATTTAAACAATATCAATTCTCGATAGCGAGAATTACGGATTCTTTTTAAACACATGTCATGACACGGCGAAACGTGCGGAAACAAGAGTGGGTTTTCTCGTTATTTTCTCCCGACTCCGATGACCGATTGAGCCTAAATTGTCACAGGTTTGTTATATATAAGTTGTGATACACGAAGTGTGGGTCTTTGGACAATACTGTTTACCGAAAGTGTATACTGGCTTTAAAGTGATGTTATAATAAGAAGTAACTATAAACAGTAAACTTCCGGGTACAACTTTGTGTAGATCTCCTTTACAAAAAGAGCCAGTTTTGGTCTCGATGTTTCGTACAGAGTATACTCTGCTCATCTTCATTCTTCAACACTTCTATTAAGAGAGATTTGACACATGGTTGTCCGCAAGTTGACTGTTTATAGTTACTTCTTCAAGGACACTGTTACAAAAGCTTGCCGTGTTTCTCCAACTCTCACTGCCTGATGAAAGCTGCTTTACGCTGAGCCTTGCATCTACTGGACAAAGGACCAAACCGCTTTGCAGCTATTTCGAACCGTCTGAAAGATAAAAAAAGACAAAATTGATGAATGACAGCTATAGTGGCGTCATCGGGACATCATCATGTGTTGATTTATCCAACTAACAGTGTGCTCATTTTGAAATTTTAAACAAGAACTGACGTCACCCATCAAATTCAAACTCTGGTGTTTCTGATCAGCAGAGTGTGGGTTCGAATCCCCAGCCGTGACACCTGTTTCCTTAAGCAAGACACTTCACCATTGCTTCGTCCTTCGGATTGGACGTTAAGCCGTTGGTCCCATGTGTTATGTAACGCATGTAAAAGAACCCAGTGCACTTATCGAAAAGAGAAGGGGTTCGCCCCGGTGTTCCTGGTCCGATCGGCAGCAAATTGCGCCACAGTACCTTGTAAAACAATGGTGCTATCAGAATTAGGTCTCATAATTCAAAACGTAGTCCCACATCTTGCAGGAAATACTGTATGTTACAGCGCCAGGAGCGTCACTGGGTGACGGACATGTGCGCTATATAAGAAGCCACAATTATTATTATTATTATTATTATTATCATTCGTTGCCAAAACACATTGATACCATCGTGAATAAATATTTGAACCAAACCCTCGGGGGAACTGTAAAATGTCGCCATTTTGGTTTTCTGGGTAAAATGTTAAAGTGAGATTTTAAGGTGAAGGACGTTTGGGAAGGGATCTTTGAGCAACATTTTTGTGTTCATCTCGCAGTGGTTTGGGAATTACAATAAACTTAAAGGCAGTGGACACTATTGGTTATTATCAAAGACTATCCTTCACAGTTGGTGTATCTCAACATATGCATAAAATAACAAACCTGTGAAAATTCGAGCTCAATCAGTCATCAAAGTTGCGAGATAATAATGAAAGAAGAAAAACACTCTTATCACACGAAGTTGTGTGCGTTTAGATGATTGATTTCGAGACCTCAAGTTCTAAACTTGAGGTCTCGAAATCAAATTCGTGGAAAATTACTTCTTTCTCGAAAACTATGGCACTTCAGAGGGAGCGTTTTCTCACAATGTTTTATACCACCAACCTCCCCCCATTACTTGTCACCAAGAAAGGTTTTACGCGAATAATTATTTTGAGTAATTACCAATAGTGTCCACTGCCTTTAACAAGATATGATGTAATAACTGTTTCTAAGCACATCGATGTTACCGAGAATAAACAAGTTGAGGAGTTCAAATTGAACCAGCACCCTCGAGGAAGGTGCCCGCAACGAATGATTGCCGAAAATCGGCACTTCGGTACTCGAAATTTAAAAAATACTCACACAGGCCTGTAAAATGTCGCCATTTTGGATTTCGGCGTCAAAAATTTGAGTGTGATTTCACGATACAGGATGATATAGGCCTATGTAGTTCCCTGAGCAACATTCCCGGCCCGTGTGGGAACATGCTCAATATTCACAATACTTTTGGAATAATAATATTTTTACCAAATTAATTAATGACTTCTACACCCCTGCGGAAAAGTTTCCGTATTCTGCCACCACTTTTTCATCCGTTACCACATGAGCGCTCTTTCAGTTGGGTGTACCGAGGCTAAACAAACAAGTGCACAACATTCAGATTCGAAATTATGTATAGTTTTGGGACAGGCCTATCATTAGGCCTAATTTGTTTAAAATCATGGCCTACACCAAAGCTGCACCAACTTGTCACCGCCGGAACGGATAAAATTGTTTCTGTCATAACAAAAAGTGGTGGCAGGGATATACGGACAATTTCCCGGCAAGAGCTTAGAAAACAAGGTATTTACCTTTTGACAAAATTTGCGACGAAAACCTTTTTTTTAAAATGTTGCCACATAGTTAAACAGCCATAGGCCTTGCTCAAAATGTTTATTTTCTGTGGACACTGGACACTATTGGTAATGGTAAAAGACTAGTCTTCACAGTTGGTGTATCTCAACATATGCATAAAATAACAACCTGTGAAAATTTGAGCTCAATCGGTCGTCGAGGTTGCGATATATTAATGGGGAAAAACCCATACTTGTCACACCATGGTCACACAAAGTTGTGTGCTTTCAGGTGCTTGATTTCGAGACCTCATAATTCAAATCTGAGGTCTCGAAATCAAATTCGTGGAAAATTGCTTCTTTCTCGAAAACTCACTTCAGAGGGAGCTGTTTCTCACAATGTTTTATACTACCAACCTCTCCCCATTTATAAAGAAAGGTTTTATGAGTATATTTATTTTGAGTAGTTACCAATAGTGTCCACTGTCTTTAAGCAGGGCCCAATTTCATAGAGCTGCTTAAGCACAAAAGCACAGATTACCGGCCAAGACTCCACTCAATTGTTATGCTAAGAGAACAACAGCTAAATACCAGTCACAATCAATGTATATGGCATAACATGTTGGCCAGTAACATGTGTAAAATAAGCGAGCTGTTTTCGTGCTTAAGCAAAATTTTGGCTTAAGCAGCTCTATGAAATTGGCCCCAGATTTCTCTTATATTCAGAAAAAGATTTCTATAGTAGGGGTTCTAAATCAACAGGGAGTCACTGAGACATGGGTCGACGCTTTCCGTCAACATGCAAGCATGCAAGGCATTAAAAATACATTGTTGATTACCACAGTTACAACTTTATAAACTGAGAGCAAATGGTGCTAACATGAAGTCTTCATAATGACCTTAAAAATTGAAGATTTGATAACGATTCTTACCTCTCAAAAACAAAACTGTTAAACGCCATTAGAAGGAGTCCGGTGCCATTGGTATGCACGTAACAAGCAGAAATTTCAATACACAATCAGTCTCAGTTCCGTCACGGTGACTGTCTTAACACAAAAGCTACAATTGTCACAGATTCTATTCCTCCAATACAAAACCACGATTTGAATAACTGTATAGAAGAAGATTATAGATTCAAAGTAGGACGTTGGTTCCCGCGCTTCTATACTGGTACCCCGGTGAAGAAGGGAAGTTAACCGCAACGAAGGCGAGTGTATTGGAAGGCGGTTTATAGTGATCTTTGACTCGTAGACCATAACTCAGTGGGGAAGGGGTGGCGGAATTTTTTTATTTAAAAAAAATGCCTTAACTTAATTATGTCAAATTTGCATCAGGGATAAAATAACCATTTTATAATTTTTTTTATCCTTACACCGGATGTGTATTTTTACAAAATTCTGTGAAAAAACAGTATTATGATATAGAGTCTAGGGTCTCCTGATGATCAAGTTCATGTGTGGAGACCATGCTAAATTCGCAATATTATGGGAGTAGGCCCTATATCCTGAACTACAGAATTTTGTTGACAGTTTATATTTTATCTGAATGAAATGGCGTAAAATAATAAAGTTGCAGGTACATAACCAAAGTAGGCCTGGTCATTCCGTTCAAACCGGAAGTTGAAGCAAATTTGAAATATTATTGAATCACGAGACGTATGAACATTGACGTCATGTACTAAGACAGTACTTGCCTATCATTCAAGAAATAAAGATTGTGCAGATGCAGTAATAGTTCCAACTGCTTTATGTGTTTATTTTCAATTCATAATTTACTTTATAAAGTTAATTTTTGGGGGCAAAGACTGTTGTCAACGGTGGACACTATTAGTAATAACTCAAAATAATTGTTAGCATAAAACCTTACTTGGTAACGTGTAATGAGGAGCTGTTGATAGTATAATAACACAATGTGAGATTCTTTGTGATGACGCAAAAACTTATGTCTGGTTTGGTTTTTCGTTTGATTTTTAAACAACTGACCAAAGTTGACCTTTGTTAAAGGCACTGGACACCTTTTGGTAATTATCAAAGACCATTCTTATCTCAACCCATGCATAAAATAACAAACCTGTAATTTGTTTAATTCAATTGGTCGTCGAAGTTGCGAGAGAATCATATGGAAGAAAAAAAACACCCTTGTCGCACAAGTTGTGTGCTTTCAGATGTTTCTGAATTCGATACCTCAGCTGAGATCTCGAATTCAATTCAAATATTTTACTGAGAATTTACTTCTAAGTTCTCAAAAACTTCGTTACAGCTGTTTCTCACAATGTTTTTAACAGCTTTCTGTTGCTCGTTACAAGTTTTTATCAATTATTTTGAGTATAGTGTCCAGTGCCTTTATTTTAGAATAAGGAAGGTTATTAGTTCCCAGATTAATATGTCTACCCCAGCCACTTTTAAATGGAGCATCCACTATTTAATTCACTCTGAGGCTAACAATAATTAAAAATTGTAAAATAATGTAAAAAAAAAAGTGTTGTTAACATCTAAATTTGTACAGGAGTCTACACCTTTCATGTAAGAATATTGCAAAATAAGAACATTGTAGGCTTAATTGTGAAAATGCATTTTCTACTTTTCTACTTTTCTGTCCAGAAAAGCAGGTTTTCCTTTATCTCCTTATTGTCACCATACAGTAGGTCTATAAAGGACAGCCTTTGTCCTTACTCTATGGTGTCACCGGTTTAATGCGTCCGCCGGCATAGGGAGATCAAGTAAAACCGGAGTGCTTTTCTGGTAACAGAAAAGTAGAAAAGTAGAAAATGTGTTTTCATAAAACTTTCAATCTGATTTTCAGGTAGCAGAGAAGTACAAAGTTATATAAACAAAATGATTAAATCTGCTTTCTTTATACCAGAAAAACAGATGGCCACTTTTCGTCCCCATATAATAGTGCCGGTGTCGCATGCAATTATGTCCTCTATGCAATACTATCCGGAGGACATTATTGCATATGTACACCGGGCGGTTTTTGCATAGCCCCGGACACAATTGCATAATATGCAAAAGTGTCCGGAGCGGGCAGTACTGCATGGCATACATAATAACATCTCACACCGTCCTGCACTCAACGCTACACATGTTGCGACTATTCCACCGATGAAGGGCGTTCTATCTAAAAAGAGTAAAGGAGATGACCACTTTTGGACGCCAGTAAAATCTACTTTTTAGGTGGCAGAAAAACAGAGAAATAGAAAAATAAATGCATACTGAATGCACTCAACGCTAAACACCTTGCGACTATTCCACCGATGGAGGGCGTTCTTTCAAAATCGAGAAAAAAAATAGTAAGTTTACGTGTACATAATGTTTGTACACAATCCAATGATGAAGTAGGTTGACGTGTTGATCAATCGGAATAAAGTTGACGTGTACATTTGCAATGAAATAAAGTGTTTAATCTAGCGGTGAAGATTGTGAAGTGATGATGAATTTTTTTATTTTGTTTTTAAACATAGAACTGATGGAATTGGGCGAGGTTTTTTAAAAAGTTGATGCATGAGAGAGCAAAGCTGGAGAGAATAAATTTCATTAACTTTTAAAACAAGGCAATTATAAAAAGGGGATTATAAGTAACTGTTCACGAGCATTACATTTTTTTTTTAAATAAAAAAATAAGTCGAACTCTTGTCAGGATTCTATTAAAGTATTACCCCAAGAAAGTGCATCGTAAAAATAAGGGTTGATGTACATAACCAAATTCATTGATACATACAGGGGAAAACAAAACAAATTAATTTTAAGCTTAGAAATAATACAAATGTTTATAGAAACGGCTGTGGATGCATTGATTGATATGCTTATAGGCTAGGCTAGCCCACCTTGTTGAGCTGTTAATGGCTCCGCTTTTAACATCGGTCTCATCACTGTCACCATTACAGTGATGAGACCGATGTTAAAAGCGGAGCCATTAATAGCTCAATAAGGTGGGCTAAGGCTAGGCTGCCCTGAATGACGGTTAACCGCGAAATCCTGAATTATTTTTAAAACATTTTTTTTCATAAACCGAACAAAATCGTTTGAAAGATTATTTAAACAAAACTGCCATCGTTCCGGCTTTTACCCACCAAATATAACGAACAACGTACGGTGTGTACAACTTGTAGATCCCTAAAGCACCGTAGTAAAACAGAAAACTGCTATCGTTCCGGATTTTACCCACCGCATAACGCACAACGTATGGGTGTAGAATCTTCGTGGATTCCCTAAGCGTCGTAGTAAAACATAAAATGATAGTTCCGGCTTTTACCCACCGAATACCGCACAGTACAACGTATGGCCGTGTGTGTACGATCTCCCCCCTGATACAGAAAACCAGAATGAATAAGATATTAATTGACAAGCCATTCCAAAACTTGTAACATAGATCGCCACCTTTATATACAACTGATTTATTTACAATATTACAAATTAAATGGACAGATTCTTCCACGGTGAAAGTCTTGAATTTCCCCATTCAGCTTAGACTACAATGCGAGTTCCGACCTGCATTGTGCGACCGCGTAGGACTGCAAGCAATGTGAGTTCCGACCTGCAATGTGCGACCGCGTAGGACTGCAAGCAATGTGAGTTCCGACCTGCATTGTGCGACCGCGTAGGACTGCAAGCAATGTGAGTTCCGCCCTGCAATGTGCGACCGCGTAGGACTGCAAGCAATGTGAGTTCCGACCTGCAATGTGCGACCGCGTAGGACTGCAAGCAATGTGAGTTCCGACCTGCAATGTGCGACCGCGTAGGACTGCAAGCAATGTGAGTTCCGACCTGCAATGTGCGACCGCGTAGGACTGCAAGCAATGTGAGTTCCGACCTGCATTGTGCGACCGCGTAGGACTGCAAGCAATGTGAGTTCCGCCCTGCAATGTGCGACCGCGTAGGACTGCAAGCAATGTGAGTTCCGACCTGCAATGTGCGACCGCGTAGGACTGCAAGCAATGTGAGTTCCGACCTGCAATGTGCGACCGCGTAGGACTGCAAGCAATGTGAGTTCCGACCTGCATTGTGCGACCGCGTAGTACTGCAAGCAATGTGAGTTCCGACCTGCAATGTGCGACCGCGTAGGACTGCAAGCAATGTGAGTTTCGACCTGCAATGTGCGACCGCGTAGGACTGCAAGCAATGTGAGTTCCGACCTGCAATTTGCGACCGCGTAGGACTGCAAGCAATGTGAGTTCCGACCTGCGTTGTGCGACCGCGTAGGACTGCAAGCAATGTGAGTTCCGACCTGCATTGTGCGACCGCGTAGTACTGCAAGCAATGTGAGTTCCGACCTGCAATGTGCGACCGCGTAGGACTGCAAGCAATGTGAGTTCCGACCTGCAATGTGCGACCGCGTAGGACTGCAAGCAATGTGAGTTCCGACCTGCAATGTGCGACCGCGTAGGACTGCAAGCAATGTGAGTTCCGACCTGCAATGTGCGACCGCGTAGGACTGCAAGCAATGTGAGTTCCGACCTGCAATATTATAAGCGACCATCACATAACCCACGCACCGCCCGATTACGAATACAGTGCCACTTTGCGTGCGTCTGTTGCATAGTCTGGTACCTGCTGTCCGATTTGTCCGTCATGCGATCAACAAAGTCAGTCAAATTTTAATGTTTTTGAGTTCCAGGAATAATCTTTCGCACAGGTTAGTGAGTAGTTATAACAAAAACTGATGTATTTGACCATTCCAACTGAGTTCCGACTTCAAATGCAATACAATTATCCGAAAAATTTCATTTTTTTTAGCAGTTCCGGCAGATCAGGCAGTTCCGGCTTTTACCAATTGCCGTCACCCTCGAAGGATCGGAAATAACAACCAAAACTTCCCACCAGTGACTCCGATTTGTGCTGATAAATACTTCGACAAAAGCATGGACGACCTCCATGACAAAAGTAAGACATTTTTTTCTGTTACAAAACAGAGAAACATTGCCATGGTCATGATGATCGAGGACTGTCATGACTGTTTTACAAAAAATAAAAACATTTCTTATTCCTGGTCTAGATAGAGTCTAGATATAGCTCTATGGGTAAAGCCCATCAATGGTTACATTGTCTTGATTCGATTGTATCTGTAATACTGATCAGCAATGACGTGGACGTAAATAGAATAGCTTTCAATCATGGTAGTTGAACCCTTGCAAGCGCGTCACATGCAGCAACTGATGCCACGCTCACCATGTTGGTGGTCAATAGGTTTACGTGTAAATGCCGCGTCGCCTAAAATGCGCACTTCACTGAATAACACACGTTTACATTGACCACCAAAATGGTGCATCCAAGATTATTCTGATGATGACGTTAGGTGAATTGGGTTAAAACTCATGTACACTACATAACAAGAGTGGACCTGATAACAAAAGTCCACATAATGTAGGGGATTGAAACACTGTGTGAACTTGCACACATTCACACAGTGTTATTTGAAAGTGTTGAAGAATATGATGCCCCAACCCACCCATCCCAGTTATGCCAGTGTTTACGCCACATCTTCTCTGACAAGTCTCAATCGTGAGGGGCCCAAAATGTCTTACCAGTAGAGACTTGATTTCTGCATGAGTGGAATGATGTCTCGATTCATGTCTGCATTGAAGCATTCCAGACAGAATAGCGACTGGAGAATGACGTTCATGTAACACG